>NC_089490.1:312783284-313086314 GCF_036850765.1 Saccopteryx bilineata
TGTGTTTTTATTTATTACTTAACACCTCCACCCACACAGGAAAGAGAGTAGAATTAGTGTCAGAGAGCAAGGAATTCATCATTGGTAAGCACCTATCAGCCAAATGCAGTGTGTTAGAAGCTTACCTGCACTTGGTGTGATGGTGCAGAGGTTATGCTTATGAGTTCTAGCTGAAAGACTAGCTCCTTTGCTTACCAGCTGTGTGACCTTCAACAAGCTTTTTGTGCTTCAGTTAGTATTTGCCACTTAAATTGAAGCTGATGATGACCTCATTTGGTTATTGTGCATATTAAATTAGATTATACATGGAAGAGATGTAAGTACCTGGCACATTTTAAGCCCTCAATATATGTTGAATATTATTATTAACCTAAAGAGCCAGCCTACAAGGTAGATATTTACTCCATCTTGTAAGTGAAAAAAATATGAAGCTGACAGGTTTAAGAAATTGCCCAAATTTACATTCAGCAGTGGTAGAGTCATTACTGACAAATACACATTTTTTATACCATATCTTGAACTCTTCTTACTAGCTGTGTAGCTGGAAAAATGACCCGCAGGTCTGGCTGTCTGTCATGATGAAAACTATTTACACAACACAGGTGCTGGTGAGAAAGAAATAGGTTTATTTTATTTTATTTTACTTTATTTTATTTTAGTGACAGAGACACACACACAGAGAGAGAGAGACAGAGAGAGAGACAGAGGGAGAGACAGATAGGGACAGATAAGAAGGGAGAGAGATGAGAAGCAGCAATTCTTCATTGTCGCACCTTAGTTATGCATTGATTGCTTTCTCAAATGTGCCCTGACTGGGGGGCTCCAGTAGAGTGAGTGACCCCTTGCTCAATCCAGTGTCCTAAGGCTTCAAGCCAGCAACCTTTGGGCTCAAGCCAGTGACCCAACATTCAAGCTGGTGAGCCTGCGCTTAAGCTGATGACCTCATGGTTTCGAACATGGGTCCTCTGTGTCCCAGTTTGAATGCTCTATCCAGTGTGCCACTGCCTGGTCACGCAGAAAGAGTTTATTCAAGTGCCAGCCACCTGAGAAGTTGGGGGGTACTCCTGTCCTCAAAAACCCATCTCAGTCCTTTGGTACAGGCAGAGGTTTTTATAAGAAAGGGAGTGGAAGGACAATAAACAAAAACTAGAACAAAGGAATCAAAAGGAAGGGGTTAAGCATTCTTTGCTGAGGAGGGTGTGAAGCTAGTTCAGTCAGCCTAGTGTGTTCAGATAACTGATTGAAGTCAGCAACTCCTCCAGAGCTGGCACATATGAAGGTGAGAGTTTGCTTCTTTGGTTGTTACAGGAATTGAAGCCAACAAGTAACTTTTAAACTAGGATTTTTGTTTTATGTGACAGGTTTTTACATATTCCCACAATCAGGTCTCCTCCTGATCCTGAGCAAAAACCAGAACTGTGAGCCTCAGTGTGGTGGCAGTGAGGAGAAGCAGGATGTGTGTGTGGGGGAGTCCAAGGTGTAGCTCCCTCTTATGCTTATTCTTCTTGCTCAGATGTTGTCCCTTGATGTGCATCAGCCAGAGAGGAACAGGCCTTTAACAGTAACAAGAGCTTGGCCAGAGGAGAAAGTACAGGATTGATTATATACTTTTGGTTTGTTACAGAATACATAACTGTGATCACTAAACAGTAATATTGAGTCATGGTTCTACAAGCACCAAACTGGATTTAACATTTTACATAAATTCTTTTATAAGCTTACTTTGTTAGTACATTCTTATTTAGCTCTATTTTATGGCTAGTCAGACTAATCTCAGTACATTGGCAATATGGTGCATTTATTCCCATTAAAGCTACATTGCTTTGTTTTAAATTTATACGAATTACCTATACTAGTGGTCGGCAAATTGTGGCTTGTGAGCCACATGCAGCTCTTTGGCCCCTTGAGTATGACTCTTCCACAAAATTCCACATGTGGGCACTACCTCAATAAGGAATGTATCTACCTATATTGTTTAAGTTTAAAAATTTTGGCTCTCAAAGAAATTTCAGTAGTTGTATTGTTAATATTTGGCTCTATAGACTAATGAGATTGCCAACCACTGATCCTTTGCATTATTTTTGCACTTCCTATGACAACTAGTTTGGTGGTGGCAAATAGATACAGAAAGCAAACACATATCAGTTAAATGAGGCCATGAAGGTGGAAGTATCTGAAAAAATGCTTAAAACTTATTCTATCAGCTATAACTAAATGCCATTGGTGGAAAAGGCTACACAAACATCATAAATTTGCAGTGGCAGGTACACTCTTTGTACTTATAATGTAATGAAAAAAATTTAGTTTTTAGTGAGATTGGAAGCAACGAATGCTGTATTATAAAGGGATGATAGAACACTGGTTTTCAAATAATATTTAGTTATTGAATCCTTTATTTTCTTTTTATTCTTCATCAAATTTAACATTTTCTGTAAGTCCAATCAATAATAAAATAGGCCTGGATGAAGCAGAAGATTGAGTCAGCAATCTAGAAGACAAGATAAACATAACCACAGAAGTAGAGCAGCAAAACAAAAAGAGGATAAAAAATATTGAGGAAACTCTAAGCCAGAGGTTCTCAACCTGTGGGTCATGACCTCGGCAGGGGTCGAACGACCAAAACACAGGGGTCACCTAAAGCCATCGGAAAATACATATTTCCGATGGCTTTAGCCTCTGAGAAGCTGCGCTACCGTCTGCAGCAGTGCTATTCAGCTTGAATGCATGCCATTATGAACGTGCATTCCAAACTGAATGCCTGTGGTCATGTGCAGACATGATTGCATCATCCATCCGGGGCCTAAGGGGCAGGGGAAGCGGGGGGAACACTCCACAGTCCATAGCAGTGCGGCTGCTTGTCCATAGCAGCACATTATGTGTGTCTGGTGCTTGCTGACATCATCACTGGGCAGGTGCAGCAAGTACCAGAGGACAGAAGCCTAGGAGGCAGAGAGGCAATAAGAATACATAATGCATATCAGGTATTTACATTCCAAATCATAACTGTAGCAAAATTACAGTTATGAAGTAGCCACCAAAATTATTTTTTGGTTTGGGGTCACTGCAACATGAGGAACTGTATTGCAGGGTCACGGCATTAGAAAGGTTGAGAACCACTGCTCTAAGCGAACTCTGTGACAGCATGAAAAGAAAAAATATCTGCATCATAAGGGTTCCTGAAGGAGAAGAGAACAAACAAAGGATAGAGAACCTGTTTGAAGAAATCTCAGCTGAAAATTTCCCTAAATTGATGAAGGAAAAAGTGACACAAGTTCAAGAAGCGCAGAGAGTCCCATTAAAAAGGAACCCAAGGAGGCCTACAGCAAAACACATTATAACTAAAGCATCAAAGTTAAGAGACAAAGAAAGGATACTAAAAGCTGCAGGAGAAAAGCAGTTAATTACATACAGAAGAGCCTCCATAAAAATGACATTTGACTTCTCAACAAAAAACACTTGAGGCCAGAAGAGACTGGAAAGAAATATTCAAAGTGATGCAAAACAAGAACTTACAACCAAGACTACTTTATCCAGCAAAGCTATCACTTAAAATTGAAGGAGAAATCAAAAACTTCCAGGACAAAAGAAAGCTCAAGGAATTCATTACAACCTAACCAGTACTACAAGAAATGTTAAGGGACCTGATATAAAAAGAGCAAAGGAAAAAAGAAAATGCAAGAAAGGATTGTAGATTTAAAGAATAAAATGGCAACAAATAAGTACATTTCAATAATAACCTTAAATATAAATGGCTTAAATGCCCTAAACAAAAGACATAGGGTAGCTCCATGGATACAAAACAGGACCTGCATACATGCTGTCTAAAAGAGACCCACCTCAGAACAAAACATGCACATAGACTGAAAGTGAAGGGATGGAAAAAAGTATTTCAGGCAAATGGAAATGAAAAATAAGCTGGGGTAGCAATACTTACATCTGACAAATTAGACTTTAAAACAAAGGCTATAGTGAGGGATAAAGCAGGTCAGTACATAATGATAAAGGGAGCAATCCAACAGGAGAAAATAACCATCATAAATATTTATGTGCCTAATATAGAAGCACCTAAATATGTAAAGCTGATTTTATTGGACATAAAGGGAAAGATTGACAGCAATACTATAAAAGTATGGGATTTTAAAACACCACTAACATCAATGGATAGATCTTCCAAACAGAAAATTAACAAAGAAACAGCAGCCTGAAATAACACAATAGATCAACTAGATTTAATAGATACCTTCAGAACCTTTCATCGCAAAACATCAGAATATACATTCTTTTTAAGTACTCATGGTACATTCTCTAGGATAGACCACATTTTAGGACACAAAATGAATTTCAATAAATTTAAGAAGACTGAAATTATATCAAGCATCTTCTCTGATCACAACGGCATGAAACTAGAAATCGACTACAATAGAAAAAGTGAAAAACATTCAAACACTTGGAGGCTAAATAACATGTTATTAAATAATAAATGGGTTAACAATGAGATCAAGGAAAAAATAAAAAATTCCTTGAAACAAATGAAAATGAACATGCAACAACTCAAAATTAATGGAACACAGCAAAAGCAGTGCTCAGACAGAAATTCATAGCATTACAGGCATACCTTAAGAAGCTAGAAAATGCTCAGATAAACAATTTAACCCTGCATCTAAAATAACTAGAAAAAGAACAACAAATAAAGCCCAGAGGAAGTAAAAGAAAGGAAATAATAAAGATCAGAGTGAAAATAAATGACATAGAGGCTAAAAAAATTAAAAAAAAAAACACACACACACAGAAGATCAGTGAAACCAAGAGCTGGTTCTTTGAAAAGGTAAACAATATTGATGAACCTTTAACCAGACTCATCAAGAAAAAAGAGAAAGGACTCAAATAAATAAAATTAGAAATGAAAGTAGAGATGTAACAACTGACACTGCAGAAATACAAAGGAATGTAAGAAAATACTATGAAGATCTGTATGCCAAAAAATTGGACAACCTAGGTGAAATGAATAAATTCCTAGAAACATATAATCTTTCAAAACTCCATCTGGAAGAATCAGAAAACCTAAACAGACCAATTACTACAAGTGAAATTGAAACAGTTATCAAAAAATTCCCAGCAAATTAAAGTCCTGGACCAGATGGCTTCACAGGAGAAGTTTAGCAAATATTCAAAAGAGAACTAACACCAACCGTCTCAAGCTATTTCAAAAAATTCAAGAGGAGGAAAGACTTCAAAGCTCCTTTTATGAGGCAAGCATAATTCTCAGTCCAAAACCAGGTAAAAAAACTACAAAGAAAAAAAACTATAGGCCAATATCCCTGATGAATATTTTAGATGCTAAAATATTCAACAAAATATTAGCAAACCAGATCCACCAATACATAAAAAAAATCACATATCATGATCAAGTGGAATTTATTTTGGGGATGCAAGGCGGGTACAATATTCACAAATCAATCAATGTGATTCATCACATAAACAAAAGGAAGAATAAAAATCACATGATTATATCAATAGATGCAGAAAAAGCATTTGATAAAATCCAGCACCCATTCATGATAAAAACTCTTAGCAAAGTGGGAATACAGGGAACATACCTCAACATGATAAAAGCCATCTATGACAAACCCACAGCCAACATCATACTCAATGGGCAAAAATTAAAAGCAATCCCCTTAAGATCAGGAACAAGGCAGGGGTGCCCCCTTTCACCACTCTTATTTAACATAGTCCTGGAAGTCCTAGCCACAGCAATCAGACAAGAAGAAGAAATAAAATGCATTCAAGTTGGAAAAAAAGTAAAACTATCATTATTTGCAGATGATATCATATGGTATATAGAAAACCCTAAAGTTTCAGTCAAAAAACTACTGGACCTGATAAATGAATTCAGCAAAGTGGCAGGATATAAAATCAATACTCAGAAATCAGAGGCATTTTTATACGCCAACAATGAACAGTCAGAAAGAGAAATTAAGTAAACAATCCCCTTCACAATTACAACCAAAAAAATAAAGTACCTAGGAGTAAACTTAACCAAGGAGACTAAAGACTTGTACTTGGAAAATTCTAAAGCATTGATAAAAGAAATCAAAGAAGATACAAACAAGTGGGAGCATATACCATGCTCATGGTTAGGAAGAATAAACATCATTAAAATGTCTATATTACCCAAAGCAATCTATAAATTCAATGCAATACTAATTAAAATACCAATGACATACTTCAAAGATATAGACCACATATTCCAAAAATTTATATGGAACCAAAAAAGAACACGAATAGCCTCAGCAATCTTAAAAAAGAATAAAATGGGAGGTATCACACTTCCTGATATCAAGTTATACTACAAGGCCATTGTACTCAAAACAGCTTGGTACTGGCATAAGAACAGGCATATAGATCAATGGAACAGAACAGAGAACCCAGAAATAAACCCACAGTTCTATGGACAAGTGATATTTGACAAAGGAGGTAAGGAAATACAATGGAGTAAAGACAGCCTCTTTAACAAATGGTGTTGGTAAAATTGGACAGCTACCTGCAAAAAAATGAAACTAGATCACCAGCTTACACCACTCACAAAAATAAACTCAAAATGGATAAAAGACTTAAATGTAGGCCGTGAAACCATAAGCATCTTAGAAGAAAACAGAGGCAGTAAGCTGTCCGACATCTCTCAGAGCAATATATTTGCTGATTTATCTCCACGGGCAAGGGAAATAAAAGACAGGATAAACAAATGGGACTATATCAAACTAAAAGGCTTTTGCACAGCTAAAGACAACAAGAACAGAATAAAAAGACAAACTACACAATGGGAGAACATATTTGACAATATGTCTGATAAGGGGTTAATACCCAAAATTTATAAAGAACTTGTAAATCTCAACACCAGGAAGACAAACAATCCTGTCCAAAAATGGGCAAAAGAGATGAATAGACACTTCTCCAAAGAGGACATGCAGATGGCCAATAGGCATATGAAAAAATGCTCAACATCACTAATCATTAGAGAAATGCAAATTAAAACCACAATGAGATATCACCTCACACCAGCCAGAATGGCGCTCATCAACAAAACAACACAGAGTAAGTGCTGGCGAGGATGTGGAGAAAAGGGAACCCTCCTGCACTGCTGGTGGGAATGCAGACTGCACTGTGGAAAACAGTATGGAGATTCCTCAAAAAAATGAAAATCGAACTGTCTTTTGACCCAGCTTTCCCACTTTTAGGAATATACCCCAAGAACACCATAGAACGGCTCCAAAAGGTGAAATGCACCCCCATGTTTGTGGCAGCATTGTTCACAATAGCGAAGATCTGGAAACAGCCCAAGTGTCCGTCAGAGGATAAGTTGATTAAAAAGCTTTGGTACATATATACTATGCAATACTACTCAGCCATAAGAAATGATGACATCGGATCATTTACAATAACATGGATGGACCTTGATAACATTATACAGAGTGAAATAAGTAAATCAGAAAAAAACTAAGAACTATATGAATCCATACATAGAAGGGACATAAAAATGAGACTCAGAGACATGAACAAGAATGTGATGGCAACAGGGGTGAGGGGTGGGGGGAGGGAGGAGGGGGGATGTGGCGAAGAAGGAGAGAGGGGTTGAGGGAGGGGAGGGGCACAAAGAAAACCAGATAGAAAGTGACAGAAGACAATTTGACTTTCGGGGATGGGTATACAGCACAATCAAATGTCAAAATAATCTAGAGATGTTTTCTCTCAACATATGTACCCTGATTTATCAATGTCACTGCATTAAATTTAATAAATAAATTAAAAAAAGAAATAAGCCAGGCAGAGAAAGACAAATATCATATGATCTCACTTATATATGGAATCTAATGAACAAAGTAAACTGAGGAACGGAGTTGAGGCAGAGGCGGGGTCACAGGAACCAGAGGGACAGCTGTCAGAGGGAAGGGGGATGGGGGGATGTGGTCAGAGAAGGTGAAGGGATTAGTGAAATGATATATACATAACACACAGTTATAGAGAACAGGACAGCAAATCCTAGAGGGAAGGGGGGAGGTAGTTAGGGAAAGGGGGGCAATGGGGGTATAAAAAGGGACACGGGTGGGGATGAGGGTATTATATTCAGTGGGACACTTGAATCCATGTAGACACAATAAATTAAAATTAATAAAAATAAAAAATTAAAAACAGTTAAATAGGCTAAGGTGAAGTTCTGATTGAAATTAAATAGAGGGACCACATTTTCTCTGGGTTGGGTCAAACTCTTCTTCCCTTTTGAGGCACCTCCTCAGAACCTTAATGGCTGCAAGACACAATCCTACCATTTGTTTTTTTACTATGAAGTAGATGGGGCTATGAGAGGTGGAGTTATTTGGTCTATTATCTAAAGTACAAACTTAAGAATTTGATTCTTTCCACTCTGCCATTCTGCCTCAAGGAGATATGTGGTCACCTCTCCTACTTCCCCTTGTATGTATTCGTATGACTACTTCTGACAATTGACACACTGAAAGAGAAAAGTTACATCTCTCACATCTCAATTAAAAGAATATAAATGCAACCAGGCACGTGTCAGAAGCTGAGTCCCTCAAATTGTTTGGAGGCAGTGAACTATCAAAGCAAAAATTTTCAAAGGGGACTAAGTTTTAAAAACCTTTTATTTTAATGATTATATGAAAAGAAAAAGAATAAAATAAATATTTGAATTTTTTCTTTTAGACATAAAGCATTTCCAGGATTTTGGCTTAAGCTAGTAGGAGTGACAAGAAAGGTAGGTGACGCCCCTCAGTTTCTCGGTGGTCTAATTCTGAGGATTGTACTTCACACCAATTAGCTTGAAAGAGATTTGAGGATATACAATATCTTAAAGGAAAATATAATGTGAAATAAAGCTCTGGTCTGTAAAACCCTAATAAAGATCAGGGAAGCAATATAAAACTTAACCTGATAAACTGGGATTCATTGAATATTGTCAATAAGTAAATGATTTCAATCCTACAATGTTGGAATGGGAAGTCACAAGCCAGTGACACTCAAGGGACTTTAAAAAAATCCTTGAAGTTATACAAATTTTCTTTTATTTAAAAAAATATTAATTAATTTATTGGGGAGACATTGATTAATAAGATTATGTAAGTTTTAAGTGTACAATTCTATGATACATAATTTGTATAGTATTTCATTGTATGCCCACCACCCAAAGTCAAATGTTTTCCTGTTACCCTTTATGATCCTTTTCACTCCCTTCTTTCTGGTAATCACCATACTGTTGTCTGTGTCTATGAGATTTTGTCTGTTTATTTTTCTTGTTTGTTCATTGTTGCTTCCAGTTTTATATTCCACATATGAGTGGATTGTATGGTTCTTAAATTTTTTCTGACTTATTTCACTTAGCATGATGTTCCCAAGATCCATCATGTTGTTGCAAATGACAGTATTTTATCTTTTCTTATGGCTAATTAGTATTCCATTATATACATACCACAGAAGAAATACAAATTTTCAACAGCATTGGAAATGAATGATAAGAGTGTAGTGCAGGTTAGCATTTTAGATGAGTTTCTACTAATTGAAAAATTAATCAGATTCAATTGAGGAATACTTCCTTAAGTTATGCGTGCTGCCCTTTTACATGAGGAAGTTTTGACTCATTTTTTCTGTCTTCCTGTAGCTCAGAAACCAAAGGGGTATAAGAATCAGGCAGGTCACTGGCAGGTCACCCCGATACTACATGAGAAATATTTTCTGAAGCAGTAAAGGTCTTATACTATTGTCCTAATATTCTATCTCTTACTATACCTCAGAAATCAATCATCTTTTTCTATATCAATTACCAGAACACAACATGTGGGGCAAAGAAAATGTGCATTAATTCCTTGCCTCCTGGGGTTGGTATTTTATGACCTGACATGGAGAGTCTAGCAGTAAAGGATAATATATCAACAAAGCTACATAGGATAAATGCCTGCTATACATCCTTAGTTGGATTAGAAATATACTCATTATTATGTTTCTAAATTTAGATTTTAAATAAGCCATCTAATGCCACAAATGCCCAATACGGAAATGCTTGAGAACACACAATTTACCATATCGGTTAGCAACACTAGACTTAACGAGGTCTCAACTCAGTCAACCATGAATTTAAAAAAATAAGCAAAATAATTAAGTCTATGAAATATTCTACAGCACCGGGAAAATGTAATGCTAAATCTGAAAGTTCAAAGGGACAGTACAACTCTAAAAATCATTTATAATAATCTATTTAGTATTTTCAGTGAAAGGTTTGAAGGTATGACTTCTATGAAGCACAAGTAACTAACACTAAAGATAAAATGGTCTGGGATAAAGGAAGACACAGAAGAAAAGATAGTTATTGCAAAGAAAAGTTATTATGCAACAAATTTGAGTACATCGGAGCGAACCAAATTATTTGTAGAAAGCAAAATTGATACTCTAAAAATTTAATCATAGAAATAAAGAAAAACTTACAAATTTTTAAAGATTAAAGTAGAAAAAGAAGTATAAAAATATAAACCAAAAACAATAGCAAAAGTTGATAAATGGAGTGTCTACAAATTTTGTGTTCTTAAATGAGATGAAGAGATATAGATCAGAAACTTTAATATACACTAAAACAAAACCAGAATTGCCATTAAGTCTATAAATTAAGAGATCTCTGTTTTGTGGGTGAATTAATGGTAATGCATCTATAATTAGGTATCATAGAAGACACATTTGTAAGAATAATAAAAACCATATATGACCATCAAGATGAAAAATAAAGTTCAATTTTTGTTCAAAAAACATAAATCAGGCTGACTTCATACTTTTAAAATACAACATACCATTAAAAGAATGCGACAACATAAAGAGTAAGTACCCAGTATAGCTGCCCTTCATGATTATATATTTATATTAAGGCAACAAATCTTAATGCAGTCAAAGATTTAGAATATACCAGTTATGGAAAACTGCATGAAAAATAATCCCTCAAGAGCATTCTTTGATATACAGATTCTTTTGATTGAGATATGAATTATCCAAAACCAAAAATCAAAAAGTAGAAAAGTCATGAGTTTTGAAACAGTATCAATATAGAGGTCAGGATAAAAAATATTTTAAATATAGAAAAACATCTAAATGTTAAAAAAAATTTTTTTGGGGGGGGCAGAGACAGAGTCAGAGAGAGGGACAGATAAGGACAGACAGGTAGGAAGGGAGAGAGATGAGAAGCTCGATTCTTCATTGTGCACCTTAGCTGTTCATTGATTGCTTTCTCATATGTGCCTTGACCAGGGGCTACAGCAGACTGAGTGACCCCTTGCTCAAACCAGCGACCCTGGGGTTATGTCTGTGATCCCACATTCAAGCCAGCAACCCCTCACTGAAGCTGGTGAGCCCAGGCTCAAGCGGATGATCCCGTGCTCAAGCTGGATGAACCCGCGCTCAAGCCAGCTACCTCAGAGTCTTGAACCTGGGTCCTCTGCATCCTAGTTCGATACTGTATCCACTAAGCAACTCCCTGGTCAGGCAAGAGAATTCTTAAGAACATAAATTTGAATATTACAAATAAGCTTGATCTAATTGACAATTACAGAATACCATTATAGATTGTATAATCTTTTCTAGTGCATGTGAACTATTCACCAAAATATGCTGGGGCCTAAATTAATTAATTAATACTATTAATTGAACAGAGTGACATCGGTCAACTAGAGTACATAGATTTTGGACAAACATCTCCACAGCATTTGGACAGTTGATTATGTTGTATACTCATCACCCAAAGTCAAATCATCCTCCATCACCTTATATTTGTCCCTCTTTTTGTCCTTCCCCCTTTAACTCCCTCCTTTCACCTCCCCCTGGTAACCACTGCACTCCTATTTATGTCCATGAATCTCAATTTTGTGTCCCACTGATGCATGGAATCAAATAGTTGCCATATTTTTCTGATTTACTTATTTCACTCAGTATAATGTTATCAGGTCCAGCCATGTATGATACTATATCATCATTTCTTATGGCTGAGTAGTATTCCATTGTATATATGTACCACATCTTCTTTATCCAATTCTCTATTGAAGGGTACTTTGGTTGTTTCCATGTCTTGGCCACTGTGAATAATGTGATGAACATAGGGGTGTATGTATCTTTACACACCAATGTTTTCCAGCTTTGGGGGTATATACCCAGAAGAAGGATCACTGGGTCATATGGCAGTTCTAGTATTAATTTTTTAAGGAACCACCATACTTTCTTCCATAGTGGTTGTACTAATTTACATTCCCACCAACAGTAAATGAGGGTTCCTTTTTCTCCAGTCTCTCCAACACTTATTACCTGTCTTGTTGATAATAGCTAATCTAAAATGTGTGAGGTGATATCTCATTGTAGTTTTGATTTGCATTTCTCTAATAGCTAGTGAAGATGAGCATATTTTCATATACCTATTGCCCATTTGTATTTCTTCTTGGGAGAAGTGTCTGTTCATGTCCTCTCCCCATTTTTTTTATTGGATTGTTTGCTTGTTTGTTGCTGAGTTTTGTGAGTTCTTTATACATTTTGGATATTAACTTCTTATCTGAGCTGTTGTTTGCAAATATCATCTTCCATTTGGTTGGCTGTTTTGTTGTCAGTTTCTTTTGCTGTGCAGAAGCTTCTTAGTTTGATATAGTCCCATTCATTTAATCTCTGCCTTTACTTCCCTTGCCTTTGGGGTCAAATTTATAAAATGTTCTCTATGGCTAAGGGCCATGAGTTTCGTACCTATGTTTTCTTCTATGTAGTTTATTGTTTCAGGTCTTATATTTAGGTCTTTGATCCATTTTGAATTAATTTTTGTGTAAGGGGACAAACTGTAGTCAAGTTTTATTCTTTTGCATGTGACTTTCCAATTTTCCCAGCACTATTTATGGAAGAGATTTTCTTTGCTCCATTGTATGTTTTTGGCTCCTTTATCAAAGATGACTTGCCCATATACATGTGGTTTTATTTTTGGGCTCTTGATTCTGTTCCATTGGTCTGTGTGTCTATTTTTCTGCCAATACCATGCTGTTTTGACTATCATGGCTCTTTAGTATAATTTGAAGTCAGATATTGTAATGCCTCCAGCTTTGTTTCATTTTCTCAGGATTACTGTGATTATTTGTTGTTGTTTTTTATGGTTCCATACAAACCTGGTAATTTTTTCTTCCATTTCTTTAAAAAATGACATTGGAATTTTTATGGGAATTGCATTAAATTTGTATGATGCTTTGGGTAATGTGGCCATTTTAACTATATTTATTCTTCCTATCCAAGAACATGGGATATTTTTTCTATTCATTGTGTCTTTTTTTAATTTCCTTTAATAATGCTTTATAGTTTTCAGAATATAGGTCCTTTACATTCTTTGTTATGTTTATTCCTAGCTATTTAATTTATTTATTTTGTTGCAGCTGTAAAAGGAATTATTTTTTTGAGTTCATTTTTTTGAAGTTTCATTGTTGGTATATATGAAAGCATTAGATTTCTGTATATTAATTTTGTGTCCTATGACCTTACTGTATTGGTTTATTGTTTCTAATAGTCTTTCTGCAGAGTCTTTGGGGTTTTATATACACAGGATCATGTCATCTGCAAAAAGTGAAACCTTGACTTCTTTCCTGATAACAATACCTTTTATTTCTTTCTCTTGTAGATTGCTCTGGCTAGAACTTCCAGCACTATGTTGAATAGGAATAAAGAGAGTGGGCAGCCTTCTCTTGTTCTTGATTTTAGAGAAAAAGCTTTTAGTTTTTTACCATTTGGTATAATGTTTGCTGATGGTTTGTCATATATGGCCTTTATTATGTTGAGGTATTTTCCTTCTATATTTATTTTATTGAGTGTTTTAAACATAAAAGGATGTTGTATTTTATTGAATGCCTTTTCTGCATCTATTGATAGAATCATATGGTTTTTGTTCTTTGTTTTGTTGACATGGTGTATTATGTTAATTGTTTTATGTATGTTCACCCATCTTTGTGCTCCTGGGATGAATCCCACTTGATCATGATGTATTATTTTCTTAATCTGTTGTTGTATTCCATTTGCTAGTATTTTGTTTAGGATTTCTGCATCTATATTCATTAGAGATATTGGTATTGTTTTTTTGTGTTGTCCTTGCCAGGTTTTGGTATGAGGATTATGTTGGCCTCATAAAATGTGTTTGGAAGTATTGCTTCTTCTTTAATTTTTTGGAAGACTTTGAGAAGGGTAGGAAACAAATCTTCTATGAATGTTTGGTAGAATTCACTAGTGTAGCTGTCTGGTCATGGACTTGTATTTTGGGGGAGGTTTTTGATAGTCCTTTCTATTTCCTCCCTGCTTATGGGTCTATTTAGGCTTTTTACTTCTTCATGACTCAGTCTAGGAAGATTGTATAGTTCTAGGAATTGACCTATTTCTTCTAGATTGTTGAATTTGGTGGCATACAGTTTTTCATAGTATTCTACATTGATCCTTTGTATATCTACAATATCCGTGGTAATTTTTCCTCTTTCATTTCAGATTTTGTTTATATAAGTCCTTTCTTTTTTTTTTCTTAGTGAATCTTGCCAGGGGTTTGTCAATTTTGTTGATCATTTCAAAGAACCAGCTCTTTGTTGTATTAATTTTTTTGTATAGTTTTTCTGTTCTCTATTTCATTTATTTTTGCTCAAATTTTTATTATCTCCTTTCTTCTGCTGGTTTCAAGTTACCTTTGTTCTTCTTTTTCCAGTTCCTTAAGATATGATGGTAAGCTATTTAATTGTACTCTCTCTTGTTTTTTGATATAAGCCTGTAATGATATGAACTTCCCTCTTATTACTGCTTTTGCTGCATTCCAGAGATTCTGATATGTTGTGTTGTGTTTTCTTTTGTCTGTATATATCTTTTGATTTGTGTTTTTTATTCCTTTTTTGACCCAGTCACTTTTTAGAAGTATGTTGTTTAATTTCCACAATTTTGTGGTTTGTTTACTTCCAATTTGCAGTTGAATTCTAGTTTCAAAGCCTTATGGTCAGAAAATATGCTTGGTATCATGTCAATCTTCCTGAATTTGTTGATGTAAGTTTTGTGGCCCAATGTACGGTCTAATCCAGGGGTCTCAAACTCGCAGCCCGCAGACTGGCCCGCAGACTAATCCATGAAGTTTGATTAGTCTGCGGGCCGCACAAAATTGGTGGGCAGGCCGCATGCGGCCTGCGGGCCCCGAGTTTGAGACCCCTGGTCTAATCTTTAGAATGTTCCATGTACATTGGAGAAAAATGTATACTCTGACATTCTGGGATGAAATGTTTTATAGATGTCTATTATATCCATTTTTTCTAGTGTTTCATTTAAGGCCAATAGTTCTCTACTGATTATCTGTTTGGATGAAGATCTAGAACCATCATTGGTGTATTGAAATGTCTAAGTATGATTGTGTTTTTGTCTGTTTCTATTTTTAGATTAGTTAGTAGATGTCTTATATATTTTGGTGCTCCCTGGTTTGGTGCATACATATTAAGAAATGTTCTGTCTTTTTGATACAATGTCCCCTTTATCATTATAAAATGACCATCTTTTTTTTTCTGGTTACCTTTGTTGTCTTGTAGTCAGCATTGTCAGATATGAGAATGACTACACCTACTTTTCTTTGGATATTATTTGCTTGGAGAATCATTTTCCAACCTTTCACTTTGAATCTGTTTTTATCCTTGTAGTTTAAATGTGTCTCTTGAAGGCAGCATACAGTTGAGTTTTGCTTTCTGATCCAATGTACTACTCTGTGTCTCTCTGTTGGTGGGTTCAATCCATTTACTTTTAGCGTAATCATTGATACTTAAAGATTTCCTATAGCCATTTTATATATGTCTTTCTGTGTCTTGTTTGGTTCTTCTCTTTTGTTTTTCTGTCATTTGTTTTTGTTTTGTGGCACTCCATACTTCTTTTCTAGGTTTCTTTTTTCTTTAAGCTATGTGTTTCAGCAGTGGCATTTTCAGGAGTGGTTACCATTAGGTTATTAAAAGAAAAATTAGCCCTGGCCGGTTGGCTCAGCGGTAGAGCGTCAGCCTAGCGTGCGGAGGACCCGGGTTTGATTCCCGGCCAGGGCACACAGGAGAAGTGCCCATTTGCTTCTCCACCCCTCCGCCGCACTTTCCTCTCTCTCTCTTCCCCTCCCACAGCCAAGGCTCCATTGGAGCAAAGATGGCCTGGGCGCTGGGGATGGCTCTGTGGCCTCTGCCTCAGGCACTAGAGTGGCTCTGGTCGCAACATGGCAATGCCCAGGATGGGCAGAGCATCGCCCCATGGTGGGCGTGCCGGGTGGATCCTGGTCGGGCGCATGCGGGAGTCTGTCTGACTGTCTCTCCCCGTTTTCAGCTTCAGAAAAAAAAAAAAAAGGAAAATTATATTCGTTAGAGTTCATTATCTCATGAGTGTCTCTGCACTTCATCCTCTTTTGCTACTGCTGATCTTTGTTCTCTTCCCTTTTATGTTATTGTTGTCACAGACTATCCTTGTTTTTATTGTGTTCTTTTTGGAGCTTTTATTTATAGTTTTGTTTTGTTGTTTATATCTGATTGAATAACCTTCTTTAGTATTTTTTGAAGTGGGATGTTCTGGTGATAAATTTCCTCAGCTTCTCTATGTCTGTAAATGTTTTTATTTCCTCTTCATATTTGAAGGATAACTTTGATGGATATAGTATTCTTGGCTGGTAGTTCTTCTCTTTCAATGCTTTAAATATTGGGGTCCACTCTCTTCTGACTTGTAGAGTTTCTGCTGAGAAATCTGATGATAGCCTAATAGACTTTCCTTTATATGTTATTTCTTTTTTTCCATAGCTGCCTTGTGGATTATTTCTTTGTTATTAATTTGTGTTAATTTCATTACTATGTGCTTTGGAGTAGGTCTGTTTGGGTTGAGGTAACTTGGTGTTCTGTTTGCTCTTTGGATTTATGGCTCTAACTCTTTCCACAGGTTTGGGAAGTTAGTAAAATATTTTGAATATAGACAACCAAAAAGACACTTTTTCATAGTATGAGAACTAAAACAAGAGGCCAGAGCATCTCTTTGCTCCTCAGCTGAGAATGAGTCTCTTAGGAGATTTAAGTTTTGCTGCTGTGCTCATGTCTACATATGACAATGAAGACAGTCTGAATATTGTTTTGGGGGTTATAAATAAATTTTAATGAGTAGGTACATTTACAAATTCAGAATCTACTATATGATTAATTAGGATCAACTCTACTTATCTATGTATTTTTTTTCTTGGTAAATATTATTAGGAGATTGAAAGACCTTTTTACAAACAGGTAAAATAAAGTTCAAAATAAAATGAAAGAGAAACTTTAAGAAAGATAAAATTTTAGAATTACATAACTTTATAGCTACAGTTTTCATAATCTTCAAAGAATTCTTTTTTTTAAATTTTTTAAATTTTTATATATTTTTTATTTTTCTGAAGCTGGAAACAGGGAGAGACAGTCAGGCAGACTCCCGCATGTGTCCGACCGGGATCCACCCGGCACGCCCACCAGGGGGCGGCGCTCTGCCCACCAGGGGGCAATGCTCTGCCCCTCTGGGGGGGTCGCTCTGTTGTGACCAGAGCCACTCTAGTGCCTGGGGCAGAGGCCAAGGAGCCATCCCCAGCACCCGGGCCATCTTTGCTCCAATGGAGCCTTGGCTGCAGGAGGGGAAGAGAGAGACAGAGAGGAAGGAGAGGGGGTGGGTGGAGAAGCAGATGGACGCTTCTCCTGTGTGCCCTGGCCGGGAATCGAACCTGGGACTTCTGCACACTAGGCCGACGCTCTACCACTGAGCCAACTGGCCAGGGCCTTCAAAGAATTGATTATTTTCTGGTAAAATAACATGACTAAAATTGATTCAGAAGCAGAACAGCTGACTAACTACAAAATAAATTGGAAATTTTTTCAAAGGATTGCATCCCTGAAGTGTTCTAAGCAAGATAATTTTATTGCTTTCTATATCAGTAAGTTTACATTAAATTTAATAACCATTGCTGATTTAAAGAAATCAACTCTCAAAAGTTGAGAATATGTATTTCTGCAGTAAGATAATAACTACTTTAAAACAGTAAATAGTAATATGTAATATGTTTAGTCATGAAATATTATAGGCACTGCCTTTTTTTTTTTTTTTTTTTTTTAGGTGAGAGGAGGGGAGATAGTAAGCCAGACTCCCACATGCACCCTGACCAAAATACACTTAGCAACCCCATCTTGGGCTGATGCTTGAGTACCAAGCTATTTTTAGTGTTTGAGGCTGACATGCTCCAAGGGAGCCATCCTTGGTGCCCGAGGCCATGTTCTAACCAATCAAGTCACTGGCTGCAGGAGGGGAAGAGGGAAAGAAGCAGGGGGAGAAAAGGATGGTTGCTTCTCCTGTGTATACTAACTGGTAATTGAACCTTGGACGTTCATACGCTAGGCCAACTCCCTGTCCACTGAGCCACGAGTCAGGACCTAGGCACTGCTATTTAAATCAGAAGCAAATGAAGAATAGTGTTTCAATATAAGCTATAATTTTTCTGAACTTTTACCCAATTAAAGATGACCTGAAACAAAATGTAGACACACATGAAAAAGAGAAGACAAAATTATAATTTCCAGAGGATATTTTCACATCTTATTTGGAAATCCAGAAGAATACACCAAGAAATTATGAAATTGAATAAGTTTATTAAGGTAATTGTATATAAAATAAATATTTAAAAATTTCTCAATCCTACACTAAAAAAATTAATATAACATGTAAAAATGATGCAGCAAAATGGAACAATATGAGAAAAATATGTATGATGTAAATGAAAACATAAAATTTTATTGTGACACAAAAAATCCAAATTAAATTAGAAGACTTAATATTCATCCAAAGTAATCTAAAGGTTTAATGCAATAGGGTATTTTTTTAACTTTCCAGATTTTGTGGAGTTCATTCTGAAGAATAAACAAAAATATAAAAAATAATATTAAAATAAAGAATATTGATAAAGTACAGTGGAATAAAAATAGACTAATTAATAACATTCAATTCCTGACATTGAATAGATGAATAAAACCTATAATAAAAATCTTTATAAATCAGTGAGGAAATGAAAAATTATTCAAAAAATGGTGCTGGGCAAATAATACTGATTTTCATTTTATACTGTATTTCATTATTTGAGGTTTAGAAAAAAATCATTCTAAAAATCAAAACAAAAAATAATACAAGACCAGAATGCAGAAAGAATACTTACAATGCAATAATTTAACAGTAAGAAGACAACCTGATTTTTAAAAAATTTCAAAATATTGGAAAAGATACTTCATCAAAGAACAGAAAATAAGCAAAAGAAATACTTAACAGCATTCATTATCAGACAAATGCAAATTAATATGACAGTGAAGTACCATTACATAAACACTAATAGGTGCTCAGTGAAAAGGTCACAAGGCCATTCTGAAAAGAGCATGTAAAAGTTTAGGGCTAGATTCGTGTGTGCATTCTAGAAGAACGTAGTTAAGAAGAGTAGATGCTGCCTGACCAGGCAGTGATGCAGCGGATAGAGCATGAGATTAGGACACAGAGGACCCAAGTTTGAAACCCTGAGGTCGCCGGCTTGAGTGCCGGCTCATCTGGTTTGAGCACAGCTCACCAGCTTGAACCCAAGGTCGCTGGCTTGAGCAAGAGGGCAAGAGGTCACTCAGTCCACTGTACTGCCCCCCCACCCCTGGTCAAGGCACATATGAGAAAACAATCAATGGACAACTAAGGTGCTGCAACAAAGAATTGATGCTTCTCATTTCTCTCCCTTCCTGTCTGTCTGTCCTTATCTGTCCCCCATCTCTCTCTGTCTCTGTCACACACACACACACACACACACACACACACACACATACACACACACACAAAAAAAGTAGATGTTGAGACATAGGCCACACACCAGGACAAATCTAGCTCACTACACTCATTTAGATGAACAAACAAGAGAGAATAATTAGAAAATTAGTTAAAAAAGAAGAGCAATCCATGGACATAGCCCTACTAGATATTATGGGTTTCATAAATGAAACAGTGTGGTATAGTTGTGAACAGACAAATAGAACACAATAATAAAAACAGAAACAGATTCAATTACATGTAAAAGTTAACCATGTGATAAAGCTGATTCTTCAAATAATAGGAAAAGATGAATGTAATATGTTATGATAACTGAATTGTCACATAAGAAAAATAAAATTAGCCCTGGCTGGTTGGCTCAGTGGTAGAGCATTGGCCTGGCATGTGGAAGTCCCGGGTTCGATTCCTGGCCAGGGCACACAGGAGGGGTGCCCATCTGCTTCTCCACCCCTCCCCCTCTCCTTCCTCTCTGTCTCTCTCTTCCCCTCCTGTAGCGAGGCTCCATTGGAGCAAAGATGGCCCGGGCGCTGGAGATGGCTCCTTGGCCTCTGCCCCGGGCGCTAGAGTGGCTCTGGTCGCAACAGAGCGACGCCCTGGAGGGGCAGAGCATCGCTCCCTGGTGGGCAGAGTGTCGCCCCCTGGTGGGCGTGCCGGGTGGATCTCGGTCGGGTGCATGCGGGAGTCTATCTGACTGTTTCTTCCCATTTCCAGCTTCAGAAAAAATACAAAAAAAATACCAAAAAAAATGAAGAAAAAGAAAATTAGGCCTGACCAGGCGGTGGCGCAGTGGATAGAGCATCGGACTGGGATGCGGAGGACTCAGGTTCAAGACCCTGATGTCGCCAGTTTGAGCACGGGCTCATCTGGTTTGAGCAAAGCTCACCAGCTTGGACCCAAGATTGCTGGCACGAGCAAGGGGTTACTCGTCTGCTGAAGGCCCGCGGTCAAGGCACATATGAGAAAGCAATCAATGAACAACTAAGGTGTCGCAACAAAAAACTAATGATTGATGCTTCTCATCTCTCTCCATTCCTGTCTGTCTGTCCCTGTCTATCCCTCTCTCTGACTCTCTCCCTGTCACTGTAAAAAAAAAAAAAAGTTAATACAAGAAAATTAGATCTATTCTTCATATTAAAACCAGAATAAATTTTCAGTAGATCAGGGAATAAAATGTAAAACATTAAACCATATAAGACAAGAATAAAACTTGAAATTTTTCATTAGCTAGAAGTGGCAAAAACATTTCTAAATAAGACAAAATTCAGAAGCAGTATGTGAGAAAATTAACTTGAAAACATAAAAGTAATTAAAAACTACATAGTAAAATACACCATAAGCAAAATAAAAAGAAAATCAAACAGGAGGATGTATTTGGAAATATATAAAAACTAAAGATTAATATTCATGATATATTATATAAGGAGCTCTACAGATAGAGATAAAAATGGTGAACAGATGGAAAATTGAGGTAGAAAAAAACATTTCATAGAAAAATCAATGCAAATGCTTTTATGCATATGAAAATATGATCAATTTGCTTATAATAATAAAAATGCAGCTTAAAGTTGCTAATAGCACTTTTAAACTATCAGATTGAAAAAATTGAGGAGTTTGATAATTTATTCTGTTAGTAGAAGTTTGGGGATGTAGGAAGTTTCATAATTTGCTGGCAAGAATGCAAAACAGTAGAACTACTTTGGAGTAAGGTGATAATATCTGATAACATTGTATATAAATTAATCTTTGTCCCAGCAATTCTACTTTAGGTTTCTATTCTAAGGGTCCCATACAAAGTCATATACAAAGATATATATACAAGTCTGTTCATTGCAGGCACTATTTGTTATAGCTAAAATCTGGAAAGGCCTGAAATATTTATCAATAAGGTATTGTAAACTATGGAACATTCACAATAGAATACTATGCAGCTTTAAAACAGAAAAGAGAAATTGATTTACTATTTTGGAATGACATTTATGACCATTTAAATAAAACAAAGGTTGAAAATTGAGTGTTGTCTGGTCTAAGAAAGGTGGCACATACACATATATTTGCTTATATATGGAAATCAGAGAATTGAAAGACAAATGGTAAAATTTGGTGAACAGTTATGAACGAGAGAGGGAAGGTGTTGGGGTATGGAGCCTTGATTTCTTTGATGAGAACATTTTTTTTTAGATCTTATTTGAAACCATGTACATGTTTTCTGCAATTACAAAACAATGTTAAATTGAAAAAGCATTTTTTAATAATTAAAAACAAAATAACTGAATTTTATATTACACTGCATTGGTGGCATATAAAACAGAAAAGAACTATTTTGAGTGTCTTTAGAATTCAGTAATCTGTGTATTCTTAGTGGTATATACTTCAGTATAAAAAGAGCTAAAAATATCTTAAATTGTCATCAATAATTATACAGATAGTATTGGTTGTAGGTGACTTGTGTGATAAAGCAAATGAACAATTATGCTGGCATTGTAGAGAGCCAAAATTTTTGGTATTATTGAAAGGACACGCAGATGTAATGTTGATGAGGTTAAGGAAAAATCTTTTCATTCTGTAATGATTTTGAAATAGAAGTTAATTTTATATTATGATGCATTTTGTCTAAAAAATTTGTACTTTCTAGATCTGTCCAGGAGCAACAAACTCACTAGCACTTGGATTATGTTCTCTAAAATGTCATTTTCCCTGAAAAGAAACCGAATGTCTGATTCCAGGTCTGGTGAAGGAAAGGTGTAAGGTGAGTTTGGAACATTGTGTCATATCAGAGAGCAAGAAAACTTCTCAAGACTATTATAGTGTACCCAAAGAACTTGAAAATAAACCAGAGTAGAATTGCACTGGCTGAAGATGGGGTAGTTTTGAGCATCAGTACGAACATTAACTGCAGTGGGTTGGTTGACAGACATCAGATATGTTTAAATCCAAGAGTTGTATTTACACTAAAATTTTTTTTTTTTTTATAATTTTATTTTTTTAATGGGGTGACATCAATAAATCAGGATACATATATTCAAAGATAACAAGTCCAGGTTATCTTGTCGTTCAATTATGTTGCATACCCACCACCCAAAGTCAGATTGTCCTCTGTCACCTTCTATCTTGTTTCCTTTGTGCCCCTCCCACCCCCTATCCCTCTCCCATTCCCCCCTCCCCCCCGTAACCACCACACTCTTATCAATGTCTCTTAGTTTCACTATTATGTCCCACCTACGTATGGAATAATACAGTTCCTGTTTTTTTCTGATTTACTTATTTCACTTCGTATCATGTTATCAAGATCCCACCATTTTGCTGTAAATGTTCCGATGTCATCATTTCTTATGGCTGAGTAGTATTCCATAGTGTATATGTGCCACATCTTCTTTATCCAGTCATCTATTGATGGGCTTTTTGGTTGTTTCCATGTCCTGGCCACTGTGAACAATGCTGCAATAAACATGGGGCTGCATGTGTCTTTACGTATCAATGTTCCTGAGTTTTGGGGATATATACCCAGTAGAGGGATTGCTGGGTCATAAAGTAGTTCTATTTTCAGTTTTTTGAGGAACCACCATACTTTCTTCCATAATGGTTGTACTACTTTACATTCCCACCAACAGTGTATGAGGGTTCCTTTTTCTCCACAGCCTCTCCAACATTTGCTATTACCTGACTTGCTAATAACAGCTAATCGAACAGGTGTGAGGTGGTATCTCATTGCCGTTTTGATTTGCATTTCTCTAATAGCTAAAGAATATGAGCATCTTTTCATATATCTGTTGGCCATTTGTATTTCTTCCTGGGAGAAGTGTCTATTCATATCCTCTTCCCATTTTTTTATTGGATTGTTTGTTTGTTTGTTGTTGAGTTTTATGAGTTCTTTGTATATTTTGGATATTAGGCCCTTATCTGAGCTGTTGTTTGAAAATATCATTTCCCATTTAGTTGGCTTTCTGTTTATTTTGTTATCAGTTTCCCTTGCTGAGCAAAAACTTCTTAGTCTGATGTAGTCCCATTTATTAATTTTTGCCTTCACTTCTCTTGCCATTGGAGTCAAATTCATAAAATGCTCTTTAAAACCCAGGTCCATGAGTTGAGTACCTATGTCTTCTTCTATGTACTTAATTGTTTCAGGTCTTATGTTTAGATCTTTGATCCATTTTGAGTTAATTTTTGTACAGGGGGAGAGACTGTAGTCCAGTTTCATTCTTTTGCATGTGGCTTTCCAGTTTTCCCAGCACCATTTATTGAAGAGGCTTTCTTTTCTCCATTGTGTGTTGTTGGCCCCTTTATCAAAAATTATTTGACTATATATATGTGGTTTTATTTCTGGACTTTCTATTCTGTTCCATTGGTCTGAGTGTCTATTTTTCTGCCAATACCATGCTGTTTTGATTGTCGTGGCCCTATAATAGAGTTTGAAGTCAGGTATTGTTATGCCCCCAGCTTCATTCTTTTTCTTTAGGATTGCTTTGGCTATTTGGGGTTTTTTATAGTTCCATATAAATCTGATGATTTTTTGCTCTATTTCTTTAAAAAATGTCATTGGAATTTTGATGGGAATTGCATTAAATTTGTATATTGCTTTGGGTAATATAGCCATCTTGATTATATTTATTCTTCCTAGCCAAGAACAAGGTATATTCTTCCATCTCATTATATCTTTTTCGATTTCCCTTAACAATGGTTTATAGTTTTCATTATATAAGTCCTTTACATTCTTTGTTATGTTTATTCCTAAGTATTTTATTTTTTTTGTTGCAATCATGAAGGGGATTATTCTTTTGAGTTCCTTCTCAGTTGTTTCATTGTTGGCATATAGAAAGGCTATTGACTTCTGTATGTTAATTTTGTATCCTGCGACCTTACTGTATTGGCTTATTGTTTCTAGTAGTCTTTTTGTGGATCCTTTGGGGTTTTCGATGTATAGGATCATATCATCTGCAAAAAGTGATACCTTTACTTCTTCTTTTCCGATATGGATGCCTTTTATTTCTTTGTCTTGTCTGATTGCTCTGGCTAGAACCTCTAGTACCACATTAAATAAGAGTGGAGAGAGTGGACAACCCTTTCTTGTTCCTGATTTAAGGGGGAAAGCCTTCAGTTTAGTGCCATTTAATATGATGTTAGCTGATGGTTTATCATATATGGCCTTTATCATGTTGAGATATTTTCCTTCTATACCCATTTTGTTGAGAGTCTTAAACATAAAATTGTGTTGTATTTTATCGAAAGCCTTTTCTGCGTCTATTGATAAGATCATGTGGTTTTTGTTCTTTGTTTTGTTGATATGGTGATTTACACTAAAATTTAAAAAACAAAACTCATTGAGTTTTTAGAGGATGTTAGGATATCAACTCTTTGTTTTGAAAATTGATAAATGGAGGGAAAGATAAGACTTTTCTGTATAAATTATACTATAGGATAACCAAGTAATTCACACTGGAAGTTATCATAAGAAATAAGCGCAATGATGACAGAAAGATAATTTTACCATTTTGTAACCTTTTTCTCTTGATGCTCAAGGGACCACTTCCTCACCCTTCCTCAGAAGGTCTGTTTCTTTTTAATTTGGGGAGTCAAGGTGAGTTAGTGGACATGTTATTTTACATCAGATAAGCTGATCTCATAGTCCAGACACTGGGAGCTGAAAATATGTGGTCAGATAACCCCTTAACACTTGATTATCAGGCAGACCAGATATTTGATCCAAATTAGGCAATCAAATTCTTTTTGCTGAGGAATAAGAAACACATTTTCTGGATAGTGTCCAATGAATATTTGAACTAGGAGGTTAAGTAAAACTAATGGAGACTGATGTAGCAAGCTAGTGCATACATTTTTAAATAATTTATTTCGAACAGTTTTAGATTTACAGAAAAATTTCAAAGATTGTACAGAGAGTTTTTATATACCTCCCAGCTGTTTCCCCAATCATTAATATCTTAGGTTCGTATGGTATATTTGTTTTAAGTAATGAATCAATGTGAATATATTATTATCAATTAAGTATATAGATTATTCAGATTTCCTTAGTTTTTACCTAATGTCTCTTTTTCTTTCTTTCTTTCTTTCTTTCTTTCTTTCTTTCTTTCTTTCTTTCTTTCTTTCTTTCTTTCTTCTTTTCCTTCCTTTCTCCCTCCCTCCCTCCCTTCCTTCCTTCCTTCCTTCCTTCCTTCCTTCCTTCCTTCCTTCCTTCCTTCCTTCCTTCCTTCCTTCCCTCTTTCCTTCCTTCTTTTCTTCCTCTTCTCTTCCCTCCCTCCCTCCTTTTTTTTCTTTTCTTCTTTCTTTCTTTCTTTCTTTCTTTCTTTCTTTCTTTCTTTCTTTCTTTCTTTCTTTCATTCTTTCTCTCCCTTTCCCTTTCCTTTTTTTTCTTTTTGGCTCCAGTATCTCATCCAGGATACCATCTTACATCTAGTTGTTATGTCTCCTTAGCTTTTCTTGGCTGTGACAGTTTCTCAGACTTTTTCTTGTTTTTGATGACCTTGACAGTTTTGAGGAGTACTGGTCAGGTATTTTATAAATGTACCTTTATTGGAAGTTGTCTGATAGTTTTCTCATATTTAGAATGCAGTTATTTTTTTATAGAGAAAAATCACATATAATAAAACACCATTTTCATCAATATAACTTACTGCTGCTATTGTTGAGCTCATCCTCAGTTGCCTGAGGTGGTAGTGTTTGTTCTCCACTGTAAAATTACTCCCCCTGCCCATTTTTATACTATATTATTTGGAAGAAAATGGCTATGCACAGCCCACACTTAAAGAGTGGGGAGTTACACTCCACTTTTTTAAAAGCAGACTCTCTATATAAATTATTTGGAATGCTGTAAGGGAGATTTGTCTCTTTCCCACTATTTATTAACTTATTCACTCTTGATCTATATCAATATAGACTCATGGGTATTTATTTTATACATTGGGCCACAATCCAATAGAACTTTATTATTTTTTCTTAAATTGTTTCAACAGGGAGTTCTTTCAGTTGTCTCTGTGCCCCTTTGATACATTTATTACTATAAATGGTATTTTATAACAATAAATTTCTTTACATTTGGCACTACACGATGCTCCAGATTCATTATTTATATTTTTTGTTCCAGTCTAGTCTTAGAAGGAACCTGGCTCTTTTCATTGGAGAATATTACTAGAAACCAAGATATGTGCACTAATTGGGCCCCTTGTTACTGAGGTATCATTCTGTCAGGTTCCTGGCTGACCTAACAAGGAAATATATGGATAGATAGCTACATGTGTACATTCACATATCTATAAATATTGCTACATGTGATTATATTTATATTAAAAAAAACATGAGATCATACTGATGCCTCCAACTGTAATCCATTACTCTAACCTCCTTCCCCTCTATCTCTAAATTCCCAATCCAACAGGGAGAATTTTTTTTTCTTTTTATGAAGCTGGAACCGGGGAGAGACAGTCAGACAGACTCCCGCATGCGTCCGACCGGGATCCACCCGGTACGCCCACCAGGGGGCGATGCTCTGCCCCTCCGGGACATTGCTCTGCTGCGACCAGAACCACTCTAGTGCCTGGGGCAGGGGCCAAAGAGCCATCCCCAGCACCCAGGCCATCTTTGCTTCAATGGAGCCTCGGCTGCGGGAGGGGAAGAGAGAGATAGAGAGGAAGGAGAGGGGGAGGGGTGGAGAGGCAGATGGGCGCCTCTCCCGTGTGCCCTGGCCGGGAATCGAACCCAGGACTTCTGCACACCAGGCCGACGCTCTACCACTGAGCCAACTGGCCAGGGCCGAGAATTTTTTTATTATTATTAATTTTACTAAGGTGATATCAATAAATCAGGGTACATATGGTCAAAGAAAACATGTCCAGGTTATCTTGTTAATCAATTATGTTGCTTACCCATCATCCAAAGTCAGATTGTCCTCCGTCACCTTCTATCTAGTTTCTTTGTGCCCCTCCCCCTCTCCCTTTCCCTCTCCCTGTAACCACCACACTCTTGTTCATGTCTCTTAGTCTTGCTTTTATATCCCACCTATGTATGGAATAATGCAGTTCCTGGTTTTTTTTTTATTTACTTATTTCACTTCGTATAATGTTATCAAGATCCCACCATTTTGCTGTAAATGATCCAATGTCATCATTTCTCATGGCTGAGTAGTATTCCATAGTGTATATGTGCCACATCTTCTTTATCCAGTCTTCTATTGAAGGGCTTTTTGGTTGTTTCCATGTCTTGGCCACTGTGAACAATGCTGCAATGAATATGGGGCTGCATGTGTCTTTGCGTATCAATGTTTCTGAGTTTTGGGGGTATATACCCAGTAGAGGGATTGCTGGATCATTAGGTAGTTCTACTTTCAGTTTTTTGAGGAACCACCATACTTTCTTCCATAATGGTTGTACTACTTTACATTCCCACCAACAGTGGATGAGGGTTCCTTTTTCTCCACAGCCTCTCCAACATTTGCTATTACCTGTCTTGTTAATAATAGCTAATCTAACAGGTGTGAGGTGGTATCTCATTGCAGTTTTGATTTGCATTTCTCTAATAACTAAAGAAGATGAGCATCTTTTCATATATCTGTTGGCCATTTGTATTTCTTCCTGGGAGAAGTGTCTGTTCATGTCCTCTTCCCATTTTTTTATTGGATTGTTTGTTTGTTTGTTGTTGAGTTTTATGAGTTCTTTGTATATTTTGGATATTAAGCCCTTATCTGAGCTGTTGTTTAAAAATATCATTTCCCATTTAGTTGGCTGTCTGTTTATTTTGTTATCAGTTTCTCTTGCTGAGCAAAAACTTCTTAGTCTGATGTAGTCCCATTCATTAATTTTTGCCTTCACTTCTCTTGCCTTTGGAGTCAAATTCATAAAATGCTCTTTAAAACCCAGGTCCATGAGTTTAGAACCTATGTCTTCTTCTATGTACTTTATTGTTTCAGGTCTTATATTTAGATCTTTGATCCATTTTGAATCAACAGGGAGAATTTGACTCCCATAATCCCATCTATTTACTTAATTTATAGTTCCAGTATACACTTTAAAACCATCAAAAATTGTAAACCATATCCTTGTGGAAAGTAACTATATTAACTAAAATACAGTGCTTGTGTGCAGTACTTTTGCCTGTATTCTTACAGAATCCACTCATTTCCAAAGTTACCTAGGTTGGCATTAATTTCCCTGACCTACTCAGTAAGGTTGAGTCATACATTTGCTATACAGTTAGATCATCTTGTCACGGTCTGCATTCCTTTCTGGGATCTTCTGACCTTCTAAATAGTATTTTAAAATTTGCATACTCTATGGTTCAAGCTCCTTATGCTCTAAAGTTCTAGGGGTTTGACAAGTGCAAAATGTCATGCATCCACCATTTACATGTAATTGACAAATAAGCAAGAGGAGGAGGATACATAGTCAATTATGTCACCTTTAACAAAGACAATGTTAATATTTCCTTTCCAATCTACAAGTAGAAAATGCTTAGAATAAAAATATGTTTTGCTAGAAATGGCAAGAATATGTCTGCTTTCCTAATTAGGTGCAATTTTCTTTGGCTTTATTATATGTTACTCTCTTTTTATGTATCCAGAGAGCTTCAAATAGAAAATTTTGTTTTGTTTTGTATTCAGTATAAAGTCGTCTTTATTGCAAGAAAAGATCATTTGCGACAATAAAATTTTTCTTTCAGATCCAATATCAAAAAGAGAATTTTTTTCCCTTTCACCTGTTTAAATCTCACCCCCTTAGTTCAGCCTCATTTGGTTGAATAATAGGCATAGTGCAATCTTGTGACAAAATTTGGAATTTCCAGATGAGAAATTGGCTAGTCTTACTGAAGATTAATATACTACAGGAAAAAGCACAATCACGATATGCAAAGTCTTCGTCTTTTATGAATGTTAGGACTCGGTGAGAACTTTGCCCGTTTATTCAGATACTTTGCCCATGCAGAGAAGCAAAGAAGAAAACTTCCTATCCCGTCAGAGCCTGGGTTTGTCAGGTGTGATTTATGACTGTTTATTTTAATTGCTATATGAGTTATCAATTTTTTTCCTTGACAATCTACACTACTGTTTAGTTTTTCTAAGTTTTTAATAATGAGTAAAACTGCATTTGAAAATTGAAATGCCTCCAGCAGCATATGCAAATATGCATGGAGAGATAAAAAGGAGAAGGGATTTCTGTAACAAAGGCAGCCGTTCCTATTTCCTATCACTTGAGACATATCAGGTGCTTAAAAAATGACACTGAGGAAATGAAACAGTACATCACCTGAAGTCAGCTCTAAAGAACAGTACTAGGAATGGACACACACCAATACAAGTCCATTGAAGCTATTTGATAATTCAGGAATACGTTCTATAAAGGTCTTCCTGGCAACCTTCCCACACCTCCAATGGCACAAACACATTAATTATAGGCAAAGAGGTAGATTTACTGCTGTGAACTATTTGTGCCTCCCATACCCAATACATATGCTGAAGTCCTAAACCCTGTACAGGGTGGGGCAAAGGTAGGTTTACAGTTGTATGTGAGTTTATTCTTATATTATCATTTATTAACTCTTTGAGTAGTGAGTTTTTTATGCTTGTTGACCCCCAGGAGTGAGTTTTTCTTTCAAAAAATGAAATTAGTTCCAGTTCCAGTTTTCTTAACTTAAAATCATGTTTGTTTGATAACTAATGTATGGAAATAATAAGAACATTCATTTGCCTTTTTTTAATGTTGCCTTACACATTTTTTAAATAAAAATTTTTGTTATCTGGATGGCAGGAGGCACAAGGACATACATGAACATTCGTACTACTCAAAGGGTTAATTGTTGTATTATTTTCTGAATGAACAATTGTAAACCTACTTTTGTGCCACCCTGTATTTGGAGAGAAAGCCTATGTGGAATAATGCAGTTATAAGGGTAGGGTAGGGCCCTAATCTGATAGAATTTAGTGTCTTTATAAAAAGAGGAGAAAGACTAGAGATCTCTCTCTCTTTTTCCAATGCATGGAGGAAAGGCTACGTGAAGACACAGCAGGCAGGTGCCCCTCTGCAAGCCAGTAAGAGAGATCTCGCCAGAAACCAAATTGGCCATTGATCTTAGAGTGCCCAGCCTCTAGAATTGTTAAATGTTGCTTAAGGCACCCAGTCTGTGGTATTTTGTTACAGCAGCCCAGAGAGAGTAATTTCTTACCACTCCTGTGGTAAGAAATATAATGGCATAACTCACAGTGTTAAAAAAAAAAGACCTGTAAGAACTCTAGTCTCAGGAAAAGCCACTAAAACTTGCTGTCTCTGTCTCTCTGTCTTTTGTTTGTGCTTGTGTCTGCTTCACTCTTATAGAAAGACTTTGCGTGTGGCAGAAAAAAAGACTCAAGTTTATATTTACATTCTCCTAATTCAGCAATCACAACAGAAAAAATGTTCTGAAAATCAGTCGCAGAGAAGGACTCTGATTGTCACTGCTTAGAGCACAGGCTCACAATTTAGGATCAATTTCTCTTGTTGGGAGAATAGTTATTATTGACAAGGCCTGGACCACATGCCCATAGCTGTCACTGTGAAGAAGCTCCAAGTGCAACTCCATCAAAAACATGCATAATGGGTTAGTGGTGGTTCTTTAAAGAAAAGGAAGTGTTAATATGAAAGGACATCTGTCCACTCACCATAGGTGGGGGCAGCCATGTCTGTGGTTTGGGGGAATTGAAGCATCTCCAGCAATGCTCAGGGATTCAGAATTAAGCCATACTTGGACTAGTGTGGCTCTGATTCTTTCCACTTTCATAAAATAGGCTTTTGTCTAGTTTCTGAGATAAAGTCGTTGCCTAGTAGTTTGGTTTAACACTGTTTTGTCAATTACAAAAGAGTCATCTAATGTACAGTACAGGATAGGGAATAAAGTCAATAATATTATAATAACTATGTATGTTGCCACATAGGTGGGGAGACCACTTCGTAAATCATGTAGTTGTCTAACCACTATGCTGTATACTTTAAACTGATTTGAAATAATATTGAATGTCAATTGTTATTAACAAAAACACTCAGTGTTTTGTTTCCATAGGGGACAAATATACTGCTCACAAAAATTAGGGGCTATTTTAAAATGAATATGAAGCTATAAAATATCCACTAATTTTTGTGAGCAATATATATACCATCATCACATCTCTGGTATTTCTAGTCCCTTTGACCTGAAATAACCAGGAATTAGAATCCTCTGGCTAGATCTACTCCTTTGGCATCAAGTCTCTGCCTTCATGATTCCTGAACATCATTTGCTTCTAGATTTCATATTGACATGTTATGTCAACACTATATTTTTCATAAAACCCATTTTTCTGATGTTAGACTCTGAGGCTAGCTAATATCCTGGACTTATTACTGGTATTTTGCCAGGCTGAAGAGGGACTCCAGCAGTTTGCAGTGGAGTTGGGTCCTCCTGACCATCTTCCGGATCACCTTCAGTAGGTAGACTGACTCTGGTTCAGTCCTTTTCTCCCTGACCTGTCATCTTGAACTTTGACTTGAGATAGAAAAAAAAAAAAGCTGTCATTTCTAACTCAGATTGTGCAGTGTGTATACGACACCTTTTCATCTTCACATTTTATGAATTTTCTTTTGTTAAATTTTTATTAATTTTAATTTAATGTGTTTACATGGATTAAGTGTCCCATTGAATATAATACCCTCAACCAACCCCCATGTCCCTTTACCCCCTTTACCCCCTCCCTCTAACTCCCTTCCTCCTTCCCTCTAGGATTTGCTGTCCTGATATTTGTTTCTATGTGTTATGTATATATAATTTCACTAATCCCTTCACCTTCTCTGATCCCATCCCCTCATCCCCCTTCCCTCTGACAGCTGTCCCTCTGCTCCCAGTGAACCCACCTCTGCCTCTATTCCGTTCCTCAGTTCACTTTGTTCATTAGATTCCACATATAAATAAAATCATATGGTATTTGTCTTTCTCTGCCTGGCTTATTTCACTTCGCATAATAATCTCCAGGTCCATCCATGTCATTGCAAAAGGTAAGATTTCCTTATTTTTCATGGCTGTGTAGTATTCTATTATGTATTTATATCACTGCTTTTTAATCCACAGACACCCTGGCTGTTTCCAGATCCCATCTATTGTAAACAATGCTGCAATAAACATGAGGGTGCATACCTTCTTTTGAATTAGTGATTAAATATTCTTAGGATATATTCCTAAAAGTGGGATAGCTGGATCAAAAGGCAGTTCCAGTTTTAATTTTTTGAGGAAACCCCATACAGTTCTCCACAGTGGCTGCACAAGTCTGTATTCCCAGCAGCAGTCCAGGAGGGTTCCCTTTTCTCCACATCCTTGCCAGCACTTATTGTGTGTTGTTTTGTTAATGAGTGCCATTCTTGACAGGTGTGAGGTGTTATCTCATTGTGGTTTTAATTTGCATTTCTCTGATGATTAGTGATGTTGAACATTTTTTCATATGCCTACTGGCCATCTCTATGTGCTCTTTGGAGAAGTGTCTATTCAGTTCTTTTGCCCATTTTTAAATTGGATTGTTTACCTTCCTGGTATTAAGTTTTAGAAATTCTTTATAAATTTTGGTTATTAACCCCGTATCAGAATATTGGTAAATATGTTCTTACATTGTGTGAGTTGTCTTTTTATTTTGTTCATGGTGTTTTTTGCTGTGCAAAAGCTTTTTAGTTTGATATAGCCTCATTTGTTCATCCTGTTCTTTATTTCACTTGCCCGTGGAGATAAATCGGCCTATGTTTTCTTCCAAGATGTTTATGGTTTCACAACTTACATTTAAGTCTTTTATCTATTTTGAGTTTAGTTTTGTGAATGGTGTAAGTTGGTGGTCTAGTTTCATTTTTTTTTTTGCATGTACTTGTCCAATTTTCCCAACCCCATTTATTAAAGAGACTGTCTTTACTCCATTATATTCTCTTACCTCCTTTGTCAAATATCAATTGACCATAAAGACATGGGTTTATTTCTGGTTTCTCTGTTCTGTTTCATTGATCTGTATGCCTGTTCTTATGCCAGTACCAGGCTGTTTTGATTACTATGGCCTTGTAGTATAAGAAAGTGTGATACCTCCCACTTTATTCTTCATTTTCAAGATTGCTGAGGATATTCGTGGGGTTTTTTTGTTTTATATAAATTTTTGAAACATTTGTTCTATATCTTTGAAGTATGCTATTGGTATTTTAATAGGAATTGCATTAAATTTATAGATTGCTTTGGGTAATATAGACATTTTAATGATGTTTCTTCCTATCCATGAACACAGTATATGCTTCCACTTGTTTGTACCTTCATTGATTTCTTTTATCAATATTTTATAATTTTCTGAGTACCAATATTTTACCTCCTTGGTTAAATTTACTCCTAGGTTCTTTCTTTCTTTCTTTCTTTCTTTCTTTCTTTCTTTCTTTCTTTCTTTCTTTCTTTCTTTCTTTCTTTCCTTCTTGCAATAGTGAAAGGGATTGTTTCTTTAATTTCTCTTTCAGACAGCTTATTGTTGGTCTATAAAAATGTCACTGATTTCTGAATGTCAATTTTACATCTTGCTACTTTGCTGAATTCATTTATCAGATAGAGTAGTGTTTTGACTGAGACTTTAGGGTTTTCTATGTACATTATCATGTCATCAGCAGATAATGATAGTTTGACTTCTTCTTTTGCAATTTGGTTACCTTTTATCTCTTCTTCTTGTCTGATTGCTATGTCTAGGACCTCCAGAACTATGTTGAATAAGAATAGTGAAAGAAAGCATGCCTGCCTTGTTCCTGATCTTAAGGGGATTGTTTTTAATTTTTGCTCATTGAGTATGATGTTGGCTGTGGATTTGTCATAGATGGCCTTCATCATGTTGAGGTATGTTCCCTGTATTCCCACTTTGCTGAGGGTTTTGATCATAAATGGGTGCTGGATTTTATCAAATGCTTTTTTTGCTTATATTGATATTATCATGTGATTTTTATTTTTCCTCTTATGTGATGAATCACATTTATTGATTTGCAAATATTGTACCAGCCTTACCTCCCCAGAATAAATTCCACTTGATTGTGATGTGTGACTTTTTTCATGTATTGCTGTATCTGGTTTGCTAATATTTTGTTGAGAAAATTAGCATCCAAGTTCATCAGGTATATTGGCCTATAGTTTTCTTTCTTTGTAGTGTCTTTACCTCATTTTGGAATGAGGATCATTCCTGCTGCATAAAAGGAGCTTGGAAGTATTTCCTCCTCTTGAAAATTTTGAAATAGCTTGAGAAGAATAGGTGTTATTTCTTCTTTGACTATTTGGTAAAATTTGCCTGTGAAACCATCTGGTTCTGGACTGTTGTTTGCTGGGAGTTTATATATATAAAACTGTTTAAATTTCATTCATTGTAATTGGTCTGTTTACTTTTTCTGATCTTCCAGATTGAGTTTTGGAAGATTGTATGTTTCTAGAAATTTATCAATTTCGCCAAAGTTGTTAATTTTTTGGCATACAGATCTTCATACTATTTTCTTACAATCCTTTTTATTTCTGTGATGTCAATTGTTACATTTCCACTTTCATTTCTAATTTTATTTATTTGAGTTATCTCTCTTTTTTTTCTTGATAAGTCTGGTTAAAGGTTTGTCAGTCTTGTTTACTGTTTCAAAGAACCAGCTCTTAGTTTCATTGATCCTCTATTTTTTTTTAGACTCTATGTCATTTATTTTCACTCTGATCTTTATTATTTCCTTCTTTCTACTTCCTCTGGGCTTTATTTGTTGTTCTTTCTCTAATTCTTTTAGATGCAGGGTTAAATTGTTTATTTGAGCTTTTTCTTGCTTCTTAAGGTATGCCTGTAATGCTATGAACTTCCTTCTCAGGACAGCTTTTGCTGTGTTACATATATTTTGAGTTGTTATATATTCATTTTAATTTAATTCAAGGAAATTTTTTATCTCTTTCTTGATCTTATTATTAAGCCATTAATTATTTAATAACATGCTATTTAGGCTCCAAGTGTTTTATATTTTTCACTTTCTATTGTATTTGATTTCTAGTTTCATGCCATTGTGATCAGAGAAGATGCTTGATTGATTTCATTCTTCTTAAATTTATTGAGACTCATTTTGTGTCCTAACAAGTGGTCTATCCTAGAGAGTATACCATGAGCACTTGAAAAGAATGTATACTCTGCTGCTTTGGGGTGAAATGTTCTGAAGATATCAAATAAATCCAGTTGATCTAGCGTATCATTTAAGGCTGCTCTTTCTTTGTCAATTTTCTGTTTGGAGGGTCTATCCATTGATGTTAGTTGGGTATTAAAATCCCATACTATTATAGTATTGTTGTTGATCTTGCCCTTTATGCCCATCAAAATTTGCTTTATATATTTTGGTGCTCCTATATTAGGCACATAAATATTTACAATGGTTATATCCTCCTATTGGATTGCTCCCTTTATCATTATGTAGTGACCTTCTTTGTCCCTTACTATAGCTTTTGTTTTAAAGTCTATTTTGTCAAATATAATTATCGCTACCCCAGCTTTTCTATTTTCATTTTCATTTGAATGAAATAGTTTTTTCCATTCCTTCACTTTTAGTCTATGTGTTTCTTTTATTCTGAGGTGGGTCTCTTCTAGACAGCATATGTATGGGTCCTGTGTTCTTATTTATGCAACTACTGTATGTCTTTTGTTTAGAGCATTTAATCCATTTACATTTAATGTTATTATTGACATGTATTTATTTGTTGCCATTTTCTTCTTTAAATCTACATTTTTCTTTTTCTCATTTTCTTTTATTTTCCATTGCTTTTTTTATAGCAGGCCCCTTAACATTTCTTGCAATAATGGTTTGGTTGTAGTGGCTTCCTTAAGTGTTTTTTTTTGTTTGTTTGTTTTTTTGGTTTTGTTTTTTGTCCTGGAAGCTCTTTATTTCTCCTTTAATTTTAAATGATAGCCTTGCTGGATAAAGTAGTCTTGGTTGTAGGTTCTTCTTTTGTATCACTTTGAATATATCTTGCCAATCTCTTCTGACCTCAAGTGTTTCTGTTGAGAAGTCGATGTCATTTTTATGTGGGCTCCTCTGTAGGTAAATAACTGCTTTTCTCTTGCTGCTTTTAGTATTTTTTTGTTGTCTCTTAACTTTGGCACTTCTTCTTTATTATATGCAGCTTAAGTGTCTGTTTGTCGCCGATAGCTTATTGGTTGCTTGTGTAACTGTACTAGCCAATGGGGTGAAGTTGCCATGGCTGAACGCAAATTGAGCGGGTCAGGGGGAAGGTGAACATTTGTTTGCATTGGCAATCATCTGTTTTTTCTTTTAAGAATACCTCCTAGAAAATACAGCACTGAAGAGGAGAGAAAAGGAGCTAAAGCTGCACAAAAACGGCTTTCTCGACAAAAAGAAACCACTGAGCAGAGAAAGACAAGGCTTGCTTCAGTTGCAGAGCAAATGCGTCTTTCTCGGCAAAATGAGACCAATGAGCATAGAGAAACAAGGCTTGCCTCAGATGCAAGACAAAAAAGCCCTGTCTTGACAAAATGAGTCCCTTGAACAAAGGCAGGAGAGAAATGCAAAAAAACGACAGAGTAATGCTGACCGAAATGCAAAAAGGATTCAAACAGTTTCAAACGGAGAAACTTTAATTTTGGAGCATTCCTCTGGTGACATGAATATTAAATGTGAACACTGTCAGTCCTTAAACTTCAAGTTGAAACTAATCGATTTGACCATGGCAAAAAAGGATTTTCTCAATGTTGCAAGTATGGAAACATTGTAGTTCCACTAATTGAGAATTATCCACCACTCTTGAATAAATTATTGACTAATCAGCATCCAAATAGCAAACAGTACATGGATAGCATTCGATCCATTCATAGTTCGTTTGCTTTTGCGTTCATGGGAAACAAACCAATTGACTTGCCTGGACCAGGACTTTATTGCTTTCGACTTCATGGTCAAGTTTACCATCAAACTGGAACTTTGCATCTTTCTGACGGGAAAAGAAAGTTTGCTCAATTATATATACTTGATCCCTCAGAAGCCAGTTCGGCATGTTGAGAATGGAATAAAAGAGTTCCTGAGACTTTACTTAATGAAATGGGGGAATTATTTCAAGACATTAACCCATTTGCTACTGCGTATAAAATGATGCACGAAGTTGAAAAAAAGTTGGCCTCTAATGCTATAGCAAGCAATGAGCCAGCAATCACGTAAAATTAAAAATAATTGATGGTCCTCTGCAAGGCGAACTTAAAAATGATGGAAAGATCTACACAAGAAATGTTGTGTACAAAGAGATCTTTGACATGTGAATTAACATTTTATTATTTAAATCACCTTTATTTATTGAGCTAGCATGGCTCTTAAGAAATGTACTGCCAGTGGTTTCCTTCATTGCACTCTACTTTAAGCAATTAAGCAAGTAGAAGGGGGAAACCCCGTGGGGCACTAAGCAAAGGGGCATCCTTGCTGCCTGCCCTGGGTAATTCAGTTTGAATTAGCAGACACCTTTGCACAAATCATTTTAATTACAATTTATAATATCTAGAACAGCGGTCATTTTGTATGACCACCGGGCTTTCTAGTTAATTATAATGTGTCTTGGTGTAGACCTCCTTGAGTTCCTCTTTAGTGGGACTCTCTGTGCTTCTTGAACTGTGTCACTTTTTCCTTCATCAGTTTAGGAAAATTTTCAGCTATGATTTTTTCAAACAGGTTCTCTATCCCTTTTCATTATCTTCTTCTTCAGGAATTTCTATAATGTGGATGTTGTTTCTCTTCAGGTTGTCACAGAGGTCTCTTAGAGTTTTCTCAGTCTTTTTGAGCCTCTTTTTGTTTTGCTGCTCTACTTCTGTGGTTATGTTTATCTTGTTTTCTAAATCACTGATTTAATCCTATGCTTGATCTAGCCTGTTTTTGATTCCTTCTAGTACAGTCTTCATTTCTGATATTGTATTTGTCATTTATGACTGGTTCTTTTTTATGATTTCAATGTCCTTTTTGATGCTTGCTGTGTCTTTATTTAGGTGTTCATTATGACCATCCATTGTTGCTCTTAGATCCTTGAGCATCCTAAAAATTATTATTTTAAGCTCTGCATTTGGTAGTTTGGTTATTTCCATTTCATTTAGTACTTTTTCTTGGTATTTCTCTCATTGATTTATTTGGGTTGCATTTCTCTGTCTGCCCATTTTGTCTGTGTATTAGGTAGCGCTGTCTGACTTTGAACTTTTTGTAGTTTCTGTATGAGGAAGATGGGCTCAGTGATACTGACCTCCAGGTCACCAGTTTTCCTTGTTTTAGGAATGCTTCTTGAGGGTACTATTTTCCCTCCTGTTGTCTGTGAGTATTAAATGCAATGGGAACATTTATGGATACAGTTATTTTTTTTAGGCTGGCTAGCTCTAACTGTCAACATTGATCATGTGTATTACACATTATGCAATATCCATCTTATTGAGCATATTTATTCTTTACAGTGTCTGGTGCCTGCTAGACTCCTCCTGTGGGCATGCTGCTTGTGTGGCTAGGTGAGTCTAGGTTTTGTGTTGTCTGCCACCCACTACCAGTTGTGTTGGTTTTAGATCTTCTTGGGTTGGCTTCAGCTGTTTTTTGTAACCTGCTGTGGACTACTTGTCTGCAGCTACTGCTCTTTCATTCTTTGTGTCTTCATTTTCTGTACCTGGGTAGTATGGGAGGGGCCAACCTGTGTCTAAGAATCAGTTTCCTCCTGCTTAGAGATGTCAGCAGCTCTGTAAAAGCCCCAAGCTCCGTAAGATTTGCCTCCACTTTTCAGCTGCTTCACATTTTCTTGCAGCTGCCTGGTCTTCCCATAGAGTCTTCTGTAGAAAAACTGTAGTATGGGCCCAGACTGACTTCACCCAATCAATCCCTCTTCAGGTTGCAAGCTTATTGGGTTAGGACAGCTGAGGTTGGGAATCCAATGTTAGTGGGACCTCCTATTTCAGGGGTCTCATGATCAGTAGCTCAGTACAGGGAATGTTACCCTACTCCAGAGCCTAACCCCTCATCCACTGCTGGATACTCAAATTTTATTTCTCCCCAATAGGCGAGCAGTAGGTTCAGGTCTAGGTTGGGTTGACAATCACCTTTGCAGAAATTCTTACAGCTGGTGAGACCCTGGTCTCAAGGAGGAAGACTGAGAGAGTCCTCCCCTGGGGCTGACTGTGCTCTTGCAGAAAGTGGCTAAGTCCCTCAACCAGATCCAACACTAAGCTCACAGGGACCCACACATTAAATGTCCAGCTCCAAGCCTCTCTCCTTCCCCCAGTGGAATCTAACCCAATGGGACAGAATATCCAGCACCCAGACTGGCTGACTATGAAGCTCCACCCTATCCAATGCACATGAGCTGTGCTGGTGCTGATCACATATCACAGAGAGTAAAATTTGCCTCAGCTGGGCCAGGTATGAGAAGCCCTTCTTTTGGATACCACTCTAGCAAGGGTTATTAGGTCTTGAACTGATGTTCTCCACAACTGGCCACTGGATGTGCCTGCCCTGGGCCTCTCTGGAAGGAACTTGGCATTGAACAATGGAAGATAATGCCTGTGACTGGCCCTCAGCAACCTTCTTGGAGCTACAAGCAATCTGGAGTTTGTGGCTGCATCTGCTGGGCCCAGGTTCACCTGGAAATACCAAGCTGCCCTCCTAGGCTGGCTTTTACCCACACTGGTCCTAGGGGAAGGTTCCCTGAGTCCTGCCTCCTGCAGCCTCTGTCTGCTTACTGGCTAAGTGTTGGGCTCGGACACTGAAAAAGCCTGTGCTAAAGTTGCCTTTGGCAATTCAGGGATTAGAAAGGGTAGTGGGTGTGGCTCTGCCCCCGGCCCCACGTGTCAGTCTGTCCAGACTTTTTCCACAGACTTCAGTAGAATGTGGCCCCAGAAGTTCAGTAGGTATGGCCTCTGAAACCCAAAGGTGTGGTCCGCCTGCACTCTGGACAGTTTCCACTGAGGTTTCTGTGAGGTGGAATGATCAGTTTTAGACTTTGGAGCATGGGGGGGGGGCAGGGAAAAACTCCGGCCTCAAAACCAAGAAACTGAGTCACTGAAGTGACCCCTGCATCCTGGCTTCTCAGCATGACCCAGTCGCCATGACTGGAGTAGGAGAGACTCCCGAGAGCAGAGCAGTTGCTTCTCCCCAGGCTGGTGCTGCTCAGAGGGGACTGCTCCACCCAAGAAAGATGGTGACTGCAGTACTGGAGATTGATTCAGCACAGGGGTTCTGGTGGCTGTCCCCCATAGTGCCTCTCCCGGCCTCCAACTTTATGCTCTCCTCATGCAACTCTAGTCCTCTCAGCTCTCCCTCCACTGGAGCCCCAGGTAAGTGGCTGTGAATGAGATTTTCTGTGCATGCCCTTTAAGACAGAGCCTGCATCTCCAAGATTTCCATCTCTTTCTTAAAGACAGAAACCTGGCTCTTTTCACAGATAAATGCTGTGTAGGTGCCTCTTCTAGGTTCTGATGCTCTAGCCTGGGGCTCCAGGCCTGGGGCTGAGCATCCACACCTCTCAGGGTGACCTTTCCCTCAGTGAGAGTCCCTCCAGACCCTCAGCTGCCACTCGCTCCTGTGAGCAGAGCAGCCCTTTCTGTGTCTCTGTCCTTCCTACCAGTCTTGGTGTGGCTTCCTCTGTGATCCTTTGTTATAAACTCCTCTTTGTTTAGTCCAAATTTGGTTATTTAAGATGATTGTTCTTAAATTAAGTTGTAATCCAATTTGGTCCTGGGAGGTGGTAGTTGGAACATCTGCCATCTTTGAATCTCCAAAATCTCCATTTCTATCAAGTTCCCAGGTAATGTAAAACTGTTGATCTGCACAGACATACTTTTGCAACAGCAAGGATGGTCCTGGAGATTATTATACTAAGTGAAATAAGCCAGTTAAAGAAAGACAAATACCATATGATCTCACTTATATGTGGAGTCTAATGAACACAATAAACTGAGGAACAAAATAGAAACAGAGGCAGGGTCTCAGGGAACAGATGGACAGCTGTCAGAGAAAAGTGGGAAGAGACACGGAGTTAAAGAAGGTGAAGAGATTAGCCAAAAACTTGTATTTTCTTCTGACATTGACACTGGAATTTGGTCATTAGCAAACATAACCCAAGCAGAGGCCTGAAAATCATTTGTATAGTAGGATATTATTTCTTGGACTGTTCAGTCTTGGAGTCCTGGGCCACTAAGTAAAGAAATCTGGCTACATTATTGGAAAGACCATGTGGAGCAAGAGAGAGAGAGAGAGGCCTGAACAACTAGAACAGCCCTAGAGCAGTGGTTCTCAACCTTTCTAATGCCATGACTCCGCAATACAGTTCCTCATGTTGCAGTGACCCCAAACCAAAAAATAATTTTGGTGGCTACTTCATAACTGTAATTTTGCTACAGTTCCAGCATTCCCAACTAAAGAACCATATGTGTGAGAGAAGTCATCCTGGATATTCCAGCCTCAACAGATGAAATGCTGGCTGAAGCCTATCTACCCTGAAAATTTTTGAAAATGTTGAACTATTATTGTCTTCACTACTAAGTCTTGCAATTGTTTGTTATACTAAATAGGTAACTGAACACTCTCCTTTTTGCCAACTCTGGAGATGCAAATCTTTTTTTGTCTTTGTCTTGCTCTGGTTCCATTCCAGAAGTCAGGATGAGTGCTCAGTTATCAGTAGATGCCTCTGCTTCACCTTTGATGCAATAAGAAGGTAGCATGTCAATGCATTGAGAACTTTCACTCTGCAACGGGGCTGGAAATATCCAAGTCCATTTTCTGTACAATGGTGGTGATGCCCGTTTGATCTTTTGTAAGCTGTGAGATGTTAGCTCTTAGACCTTCAGTTCTTTCCTTATGGTAGTTGAGAGGGTTTAATGCAATGATGCACATAGAACATCAGGTTGAGAGTTGGCTATCTGAAGTGACAAGCTTATCCATCTTCTTTCTTCTAAGGATACTTAGGCTCCTGAATTTTCTCTGTGGTCCTCTGAACACAGGTAACCGAGTAGGGCTTTGCAGGTGAAATGAAGCCCCATTTCCATCTGACTGAGGATTTCAGGTTTGTTTCTCTGTAACTTTAAAGGCACAAAATTGAGAGAAGAATTTGCCAAGAATATTTTTTAACTGATTTTTTCCCCTTAATCTCCACACTTCTGAAACTACACTCCCACCATGTCCTTGTGGATGCAGTCTTCCCTCAGGCTTCAGCTCCTTGCCCTGTAGTCAGGTGAATCTCTGATCTCCATGTCTGGACTTGGTCTTTTAATAGCAACACATCCTTATCATGTGGATTTGACTATTTACCAGCTTTGTTTATGTTTAGCTGAGGCTGTGACACACATCTGAAAATATGATTTTTGACAGTTTCACACAAAGCTCTGAAATATGTTGTGGAAAGATAACTGGCTAATGCCAATGGAGATTAGGCATTGAGAATACTGAAGAAGATGAACTAGGTAATGCACGTTATGATTATTAAACTTTTTCCTAAAGATTACGTATACAATCTCAAATAATATTTAATTAAAAATTAGAATTTTTAGTCCATGATTTTTGGAGCATTAGGATTTTTTTATTAAAGCTTTCTATGCACAGATATATTTTCAAGGGTTATTAATGAAAAATACAATTAAAATAAAACAATTTTTAATCAAATGACTTTTTTATGCCTTCAAATAGGTCACTTAAGTTCTCTGGGCTTCAATCCATTTAACTATGAAGGGGCAGGTTTCATATGCCAATAAATTTGATTGGATAAATTTCTTTAAAATACTTAAAAAATAGAAAGGCTGAATACTTTTATAACTATTGTATTAGTCTGCTCAGGCTGCTATAACAAATATCATAGACTGGGTGGCTTAAACAATAGTTTATTTTCTAAAAATTTGGAAGGCTGAGAAGTCCAAGATCAAAAGGTGCTGACTAATTTGGTACCTAGTGAGGTTCTTCCTGTCTAGAAGATGGCTACCTCCTCACTGTGCTTTCACATCGTAGAAAAAGAGGCTAGCTATCTGGCAGCTCTTTTTATAAAGACACTAATCTTATAGGTTCAGAGCTATAGGTGGGAAAAGCAGATGGTTACTTCTCCTGTGTGTCCTGACAGAGACTCAAACCTGGGTTGTCTATACACTGGACCCATTCTCTATCCACTGAGTCAACAGCCAGGGCCCATAACATAATATTTTAAAAATGTGAAAGTATGCCTTAAGCAGAATTTAGCCATTAAAAATGATGGTAAATTATTGATATGGAAAGATCCACAGCATATTAAAAAGTGAGAAGTGTCTTTTCATACCAGAATATTTTATGGAAATGTAATTTATTTAAATATATGTAAAATTATAAGTATAAAACAAAGAGACATTTAGGTGGTTATTTAAAATGCAAAATAGACCCCTGGCCTATTGGCTCAGCAGATAGAGCATTGGCCCAGTGTAGATATCCCTGGTCAGGGCACACATGAGAAGCAACAATCACTTCTCTTCCCCTCCCTTTCTCTCTTCTCTTTTTCTTCCCATAGTCAGTGGCTCAGTTGGTTTGAGAATTGGCCCTGGGAGCTGAGGACAGCTCAGCTGATTAAGCATCAGCCCCAGGTGGGGGTTGCAGAGTGGATCTTGATCAGGGTGCATATGGGAGTTTGTCTTTCTATCTCCCCTCCTCTCACTTAAAAAGAAAATGTGATTAGTATGACAATAATAGCACAAAGCTATATTATACCAAAGTTTTGTATGCTATAGAAATTGAGTTGTTCTTATCTGAACTAGAAAGTTTTAAATTAAGATTTTGATGTTAATACTTAGGGTAACCACTAATATGATGATAACTCAAAAAAATAAATTTCAAAAGAAACAACAAAAAATTAAAATGGTATACTAGGAAATATCTATTAATGTAATAGAAGAGCTAATGGAAGAAAAGAGAAACAAAAAAAAGATAGACATAGAAAACAAAGATCAAAATGACAGAAATGTATCTTGCCTTCCCAGTAATTAAGAATATTAAGAAAAATGTAAGAAGGAAAATAAAGAAAACTTCACTTACAATAGACTAAATACATAAGAATATATTTAACAGAAGTATAAAATAATATTTTCTCTTTTTTTGTATTTATATGAGGTTATGAATGTTAACTAAACTTGTAATCATTTCACAATATATGTAAGTAAAGTCACTATGCTGTACACCTAAACTCACACAGTGCTGTATATCAATTATATTTCAATAAAACTTGAAAGAAAGTAAGTATAAAACATACACATTGAAAAACACAAAATATTGCTATAAGAAGTATTGGTAAGAATATGGAGAAATTTCAGTCCTCATTCACTGCCGAAGGAATGCTGTAGCTGATTTGTCAGTTTGCTTTTCCTCAATAAGTTAAACATAGAGGACACACAACCCAGAAATTCTAAGCATTATATATGCAAGAGCACTGAAAAATATGTCCACATAAAAAACTGTACACAAATGTTCATAGCTACATTATTTATAATATTGAAAAAAGTGGAAACAAATCTCAGGAATTAAGAAACATTCTGGTTCACTAGCTTTACACCTTAAAATGTGAGGCAGAGCTGTCATTCGGCACCTCACACTGACTGGAAAGGTCAAAGACACCCTAGACCAGGGGACAGGAGCCTATGGCTTGTGAGCCAGATGCGGCTCTTTTGATGGCTGCATCTGGCTTGCAGACAAGTCTTTAATAAAAAAAAATAATAACATTAAAAATATGAAACATTCTCATGTATTACAATCCATTCATTTCCTACTGCTCATGTTCATGGTTATGGGTGGCTGGAGCCAATCACAGCTGTCTTCCAAAACAACACCAAATTTTTATTGGATAATGCGTAAGGTACACGGGTTGTTGTACGACTCTCACGGAATTACATTTTAAAATATGTGGCATTCATGGCTCTCTCAGCCAAAAAGTTCCCGACCCCTGCCCTAGACCTTCTTGCTGCAGCTTTTCTATGAGCCAGCCTTTTTTTTTTTTTTTTTTTTTGATGACAGAAACAGAGACAGAGAGAGGGACAGATAGGGACAGACAGGAAGGGAGGGAGATGAGAAGCATCAGTTCTTTGCTGTGGCACCTCAGTTCTTCATTGATTGCTTTCTCATATGTGCCTTGACCGGGGGTGAGGGGCTACAGCAGACCAAGTGACCCCTTGCTCAAGCCAGCGACCTTAGGTCCAAGCTGGTGAGCCTTGTTCAAACCAGATGAGCCCGCGCTCAAGCCAGTGACTTCGGGGTTTTAAACCTGGGTCCTCTGCGTCCCAGTCTGATGCTCTATCCACTGTGCCATCACTTGGTCAGGCTCTATGAGCCAGCTTTAAGTAGCTTAGACTTCTGGAAGAATCAACTGCTGAAGATGGTCTCTTAGAACAAAAACAGTCCCCAAGTGAGGCTGTGGTTGAGGGGACCCAGTGGGTGGGATTTTTCTTACTGGAATTGAGAGTCACACGTTGGAGGCTTAATGAGTTAGTCTCTCGAAAGAGAGCAGACAGGAAAGGAGACCAGCCTTGGACTGGACTGCAGTTACAGTTTGTGACCAGTCATGAAGAGAACAATAGAGGATAGCAGTAGGGGTAGAGGGGTTGGGATGCAGAAAGCTTCCATGGGGATACCCCAGAAGTAGGTTCTGGAGAAAGTACGTCAGAGAATGCAACCTCTATGTCCATGTGACCCTCACTGGTGTCCTGGCCAGGGAGGGAGCAGGTGTGAGACAATGGTCAGGACAAGGTGAGCTCTTCCAAACGTCGCCTTTACCCAGTTCAGGGATTCACTCTTGATCCTGCCCCAATACCCTTCACAAGCTACAGATTTAGTGTTTCTCCACTTTAGAGTTTATGTCTCAGCAGAGAGCTTATTTTTTGTCTTCTACAGGTCTTCCAGTACCTTAAAGGAAGGGGGAGCAGGAGGAAAGGGGAGGAGATTGGAAAAAAGAAGAGATATGAGGGTGGGAAAGAGGAAGAGGTGGGAGAGAAGGAAGGAATGCCCTAGACGAGTCTACTGCTTAAGGCAAACTTCCATTTAACTATTTTTGGTATCCATTTCCCTGTCAGTTTAGGTCTTGTAGATGAGAGTCCCTTTAGTCTTTCTCCTCAGTCACTGTTCATCCTCAGCTGTCTCTAATTTTGAAGAGCAAAATTTTTTTTCCTAGATGTTAAAAGTGGAATTGCTTCTGTGTTGTCTATATAGATAGAACTGTTCTTGAATATCTAAAGTCTACTCAATCAGAGAGAAACTGTTACTTTTCCAAGTACCCTCTCCCCCTTAATAGAGAAACCATAATGAAAATATCCCTGTTTTCCAGGGGTATACATGACCCATCGGAGGCACCCGCTGACCTCTGAACCTCAGAGACCCCATCATCGCTTTTACTCCACAAGGACCTTCCAGCGAAGGAAGCATTCATAGCTTGTTAAATGGAATAGGCTAAAACTGGAAAGAAAATAAATGGTATTTCCCTGCTTCTAGGAGCCTATGGTAAAAAATAGAAGCTGAAAGTAAAAAAAAAAAAAAAGAATTCTCAGCAGTAATGTGATGAACTGAAATTTCCCTTAAGAATTTTGGTTTCAGGAAAACAATTTTGAAACTTTTCACAACATCCTGAGTGTGGGATGTCCAAATTCTTAATAAATGTCATTGTTAATACAGAACTGCTGAGTCACAGAATGGGACTGTCACTCTGGTTTCCTCCTCCTTGCCATCTTTTGATTAAGAGGCATTTTCAGCTAGGTGTACCCGAACTCCCTTCTAGTGGACCTGCAATTGCCTTGGCCTCTAGGTTAGATACTGCTTAAGAGAATAGTATGCCATTTAAAATATTTTGGCTACTGTACTGCAAATTATTTAAAAATAAAAGCAATCAAACCAACAAACCTATGACCCTTGCTACTGCTATTAGAAAACACATCTGCTAAAGGAAGCACATAGATTTCCAGCTATACCATTTTCACGGGTGCACTAAACAGTGTATTTTCCTGCTGTAGCTGAGACAAGTCGGGAACAGGGAAGCTTGACTGCCAGGGATTCAGGGGTAATAGGCTGGCTGAGAACAGGGACATGCTCCTTGCAGCAGAGGACGGTGTGCAGCTGGAGTTAACGCCCATCAGATGAGATGTCACACTCTCAGAGGCCCTGGAGAGGCATTTAACTCAGGCCAGATCTCGGCAGGGCACGTTCCCTTTCCTAGTCTGCGGGTCTGTGCTGAGAACTGAATTTATAAAACACAACAGTGGGGCTGTCAGGCTGACAGCCAGTGGGAATTAGAAAGAGAAGAAGTGAGATTGTCTGTGATATTGGAAACTGATGGAAGTGGGGTTGACCTTGTATTTCTACAGCATTCAGGTAATGTGTTGGGACAAGGATGTATGCAGGACTAAGGTTGCTCAACATTGCCGGCATGCAGAGAGGGTCCTGCAGCTGGTCGTCAGCAAAATACTAAAGGGCTTGCTATCCCTCGATAGCAGGTTTTAGCAGTGCACTTCCGGAGATACTATTTCTAGCTTTGCTGTCCAGCCTGGAGAGTGACACACTGTGGAGATTGCAGGCCAGAAAGAACAGGGTGCTCTGGTCATGCAGAGAGAACTAATTGACCAGGCCTCCAGTTCTGCCATTCTGCTGCCTCCATTGCTCTCCATAGGGTACTCTTTTATCACTTGCCTTGACTATGACAATAACTTCCTCTCCTGGATCCTGTCTCGGATTTTTCCCTATTCTGTGCTGCCTGCCCCATGTGTGTACCACACTGTGCTCAGTGCTGGGCATACATATAGAGGTGCAGTCGCTCTCCTTGAGGATTCAGTGTGTGGGGAAACAGGCAAGAGAGACCAGTTAACTACAATTCTATGAGTTGCCAAAGATGTGGACAAAGTGCTGGGAGAGTACCAAAGCATCATGGCATCTCTTTCTCTTGTAAGCCCTTGAAATGGTTACCTATTGATTTTAAATCAAGGGAGGCTCTTTCTTTATTTCCAAATAGCCAGATAATTTTAGAGTGTTTTAGTAGGAGGAGTGGAATCTATGGTCATCCACAGGCAGTGGTAAATAAGAATAGTCACTTTCCATTTATAAATTGGAGGCAAGGCAGCCATGTCCATATAGCAAAAACATAACTCATTACATTTTAAACGCTTCTCAATATACGGCCAGTCACAGAAGCACATGTCACTCATCAGAAGCAAACACATCACCAGAACTTAACAGAGGAGCTCGAACTTATATTAATAGTGTAACTCAGAACACCTCTTCTCTTATACACAACTCCCTTAAATTTAACGTACTAGATGCAAAGTGCCATGCCTGGCAGCAGAGGCAAACGGAAGAAGGAGAGAGAAGGTCCGGGGGCATCTGTGGCTGCACCATCATGGCTTCACTCCAGGGAAGGAGCTGAGACCATGGACTGTCTGCAGGAAACCAGAACTTCAGTCCTTGGCTGATTCCCTTCCTAGCCTTTCTAGTAGGATTTGATGACTCTTTAAATACGTTTTTAATTAGACACCCGGATAACCAGAAGACATATGGCACTAATGTTTCCCTGGCCTTTTATGAGCAGAAGCAGCTGGTAAGCAACACAAGAACATTTCTTAAAAGAACAAGTAAGCCTCAGGGATTGAAACGGTTATCAATCATCCCCTAATTCTTCCGGCTTCATTCACACCTTGCACCAGCCAGAGTGGGTGGAAAGAGTACTAAGAACTGGATCTGCTTTCAAGAGCCTGCCTGGGACATGTGTCACCTGTGGCAGGAACAGATGTGATACTCACTGGGCCCCTGGGCTTCTTTTCTGACAATATATATCATTACTATATATTTCTAGATATATAATTTCATATATTTAGAAATTCTGTTTTTAGATGCAAGAAGCTATGCAAGATTCTGGGAAGGTGGAGAGACACAGGCTGCTGTTGGCCATGGAGGTGGGGGTGGGGGATGGAGGGGGCTGATCAGACTGCCCTTGTGTTACTCTTAGTTCTCAGAAGCAGCTCACATCTCACTTTGTAAACTAAAACCATAATAATTAAACTTGGGACAAATCCAATCAACCAGGTGAAATGTTCACAATCTAATTGAGAGGTAACGTTTTCTCAAACAACAAAACAAACTTCAAATTATATTAGGCTCCATTTCTGTACCTTGTTTTGGCTTCCGTATTAGGCACATTCCACAGTCTTCTGGGACCATCTCTATTTTATTTGACGATCCCTTCATGATAAAGGTATTGTTTATTGAAGGCCGGGCATGTACCAAGTGCAGCATAATTTGAGTCCAGTAAAGAACATATTGCCCTTCTAAATGTAAGGAAACTAAGACTCAGAGAAGTTAAGCAAGCTGCCTGATGGTGTACCCAGCTAACCAGGGATAGAACTGGGTTTTAATCCCAGGTGCCCTGACTCCAAAGCTATTCTCTGACTTTTGCCACTTTTTTGTTTTGTTTTGTTTTGTTTTTTGTATTTTTCTGAAGCTGGAAATGGGGAGAGACAGTCAGACAGACTCCCGCATGCGCCTGACCGGGATCCACCCGGCACGCCCACCAGGGGCGACGCTCTGCCCACCAGGGGGCGATGCTCTGCCCCTCCGGGGCGTCACTCTGCCACGACCAGAGCCACTCTAGCGCCTGGGGCAGAGGCCAAGGAGCCATCCCCAGCGCCCGGGGCCATCTTTGCTCCAATGGAGCCTTGGCTGCAGGAGGGGAAGAGGGAGACAGAGAGGAAGGAGGGGGTGGGGGTGGAGAAGCAAATGGGCGCTTCTCCTATGTGCCCTGTCTGGGAATCGAACCCGGTCCCCCGCACGCCAGGCCGACGCTGTACCGCTGAGCCAACCGGCCAGGGTGCCATTTTTGGTATTGGACAAGTTATAATTGCTGAGGTCTTTCTAGGACCCCAATATGATCTTGGACAAAGATTGCCAAGGCTGTGTATTCTAATGCTAAAATAGACGAGGGTAAATTTTACAAAGAATTATGTAACCCACAGATGATTCAAGAGACTGGACATCAGCCTGAATTTTGTATCTTTGGCAGTGGGGACTCAAGGTAGCACTGGTTTAGTGCTCTGGGAAGTTCGGCCTGATGGGAGAAAGGGCAGAGATCCAGTTCTACTTGGAGCATGTGCTTTGACTTGGGTTCTAAAGTACAGGCACTTACTGCCAAAGCTCCAACTCCTACCAGCTCTGGAGAACATTCTTCCCCAAGCTATTTTTAAACATGGTGTGAGAGGTCCTAAAGAGCAAGGTGACACAATCATTCTTCTGAAAAGAACGAAGACATCAAAACCCATTGACAGGATGTGCTTTATTAAGCAGCTGAAATAAATAAAACGGTCAGTTGATTTCTTTATAAATTGTCCAAGACCATGCTGCTGGCCTTTTTCTCTTCATCTATGGGTCTAAACAAGGGTATGCTCCATCTCCTTAGCAACTAGTCCTTCCCAGGAGAGGGAATGACCAGACCTGGAGCCTGAAGGAGACAAGAGAGAGTCCTACTCTCTCAAGCCCTGTCTAGCAAGTGCAGGTTTAGCTCTTATAAACTGCCTTTTCTGCTAACTGACTTTGAGAACAAGTCACAGACTTAATTTCTGTAAAGGACTAGCTTCCTCCAGTGACTAGTCCTCACACCTTTATACTGCTGTTTATCTAAATACTTCCAAACACAGTCTCGTCTAATTCTCACAATAATTCTATGGGGCAAGCACCATTATCCTAGATAATGAGCTTCAGAAGCTAAGGCTTATGCATGTGGAGCTTATAAGATGCCAGCTGGAGTGCAAATGCAGGATTGTCTGATCCCAAAGCCTATGTTTCTTAACCATTACACCACACTGCCTTTTATGTGTGGAAATGAGGGTCCTGGAATGGGAGACTACCTGCTTGTCACAGAACTAGTAAGGGGCACATAATTGATATTTTTAATTATTATTACAACTCTCTACTCTTCACTTTCAAAAAAGTGCCATTTCAAAATGATTCATTGCCTGACCTGTAGTGGCGCAGTGGAATAAAGCATCAGCCTGGAACACTGAGGTCTCCGGTTCGAAACCCTGGGCTTGCCTGGTCAAGGCACATATGGGAGTTGATGCTTCCTGCTCCTCCCCCTTCTCTCTCTCTCTCTCTCTCTCTCTCTCTCTCCCCCTCTTTTCCTCTCTCTCTCTCTCCTTCCTCAGAAAAAAATGGAATAAAGTACTTTAAAAATGATTCATTTATTAATTCCTTTTTAAGGTAAACTTTATTTTTTTATAACAGTTTTAGATATACAAAAAAATTGCAAATATGATACAAAAAATTGCCATATACCTCTCACTCAGTTTTCCTCATCACTAACATTTTATACAGTGGTCCCTCATCTATTGTGAGGGCTAGGTTCCAGAACCCACTGCGATGGGCGAAAACCCGCGAAGTAGCAACCCTATATTTATTTTATTATTTTTATACATTATGAGACTTTATAAACCCTCCCCACACTCTTATAAACCTTTCCCACACTGTTATTAACCTTTCCCGTAATCTTATAAATACTTCCTATGCTCTTAAACACTTTCTACACTCTTAAACCTAAGTAATTTTAACAATATATAAAATTCTATATGGGTACTCACCAGTGAATATTCAGTAGTATTCTTTCAATATGTTTTAATTAATATTTTTTATATTGTTTTTAACTTTTTAGGCTAGAAAGTGTTTATTTTACCACAAAAATAATTAAAATAATACATAAATAAAAATAACTATATTCTGCAAAATCCTATGATATAGCAAAAAATCTAAGATACAAAATTAGACACATACAATTTAAAAATCTGTGATACAGTGAGACTGCAAAAAGTGAACTGCGATATGGCGAGGGATGACTGTATTAGTATGGCACATGGGTTATGATTAATGGATAAATATTGATGTATTATTATTAACTACTGTCTATATTTTATTCAGATCTCCTTAGTTTTTACTTATTTTTTTTTATATTTCAGGATTCCACCCAAGATACTCTATTACCTTCATTTATCATGTCTCTGCAGGCTGCTCTTGGCAGTTACAGTTTTGAGGAGTGCTGGCCCAGTATGTTGTAGGATGTTCTTCTACTGAGATTTGTTGAATGTTTTCTCATGACTAGTCTTTTATGGGTACTTGGGAGGAAGACCAAAGAAGTAAAGTGCCATTTTCATCACATTATATCAAGGATGTAAGCCATCAATATGTTATTGCTGTTTGTGTTGACTTCAATTACCTGGCTGAGTAGTTTATGTCAGGTTTTTCCTTTCTAAAGTTGTTTTTCCTTCCCCTTGCATATTGTACTCTTTGGAAGAAAGTCACTGCACAGCCTCTGTTTAAAGAGTGAAATGTGCCCCGGGCCAGTGGCTCTGTAAATAAAGCATCAGCCCAGTGTATGGACATCTGGGGTTTGATTCCTATTCAGGGCACACAGGAGAAGCAACCATCAGCTTCTCCTCCCCTACCCTCCCACTTCTTTCCCTCTTCCCCTCATGTAGCTAGTGGCTCAGTTGGTCTGAGCATGACAACCTAAGGTGCTAAAAATAGCTTGATACTCCAGCATCATCCCCAGATGGGGTTGCTGGGTAGATACCAGTTGGGGCACATGAAGGAACCTATCTCCCCTCTTCTCATTTAAGAAAAAAAAGATTAATCTACTGCAGAAGTAAAAAATTAGGTTAGTAGAGCCCCATCTTTCTCTAGTTCAGTAAGAAAAGTTTCTGGTTATTCTGAAGAAGAAGCAGTCTATGTAAAGGGCAGCCTTTCTGTGGGCTGTCTGTTGACTCCAGGAATGTCGGCTGGCAGGTATCATCGTATGTTTTATTTTATGGAGGAAGAAGTATAATCATGGCTAGTGTGGCACCACTGGCCTGGTTTGTTCACCTTCTTCCACTTTCTCCATTGCCCACATCTGGCCAGATACCAAGGAAACCCAGAATCTTTTCTGTGACTCAGAATAAAGACAAGCAGCTTATGCCTCATGGCTGCAGTTCCAACCAGAGCGCTCTCATCTTTGAAACATAGTGAGGACCAGCAAGCCACACTTTTTCCTTCTAAGGCACAGAAGTAAGGACCAGGTAATCTTTAATGCTCTGAAACTATATATAAGAAGGATGTGGCATTTTTGTTTCCCTTAGTATCTGCTGTGTTGTGTGGGACCTGTTTAGGCAGGAGGAGACAAATCCATCTGGGCAGCACTCTTTAGTGTGATTTGTGCAGATTTTTAAATTAAAATGATAATAACGGATTTGCATCAGCCCACCATGGAAGAAATCATTAGTAAGTTCTGGCAGCAGGAGTGAAATCTTATCCACTTACCCATGCTGTCCACATTAATCAAGTCTACCACATGCTGTGCTGAACGAAGTTCTCCTCAGCCTGCCCGAACACTTGCCAACATAAGGAGGAGTGGAACTTCCATGGCTTTCTTAGGGAAAAATAACTTGAATCAAGAAACAGAGATTGATTATCTCTTATTTGGAATATCCTCATATATATCTGATTCTTGTAAAAATAGTCTTGGCTTTCAAATACCACCATTTGGGTAAGGTCATTCCGCTAACCTGAAATCTCCCCAGGGTGTCAGGGGTTATCCGCCATTTTTGCTTTCTTGTCCGGGGCTGCTCCAAGACTGAAATTGTTTTGTATCTTTGCTTCAGTGACACAGTCTGCCTTTCCTAGACACATAAAGTGTGTCTAGTCTAGTGATGGAGACAGTCCTGCAGAGGCAGAGAGCTTCCCAGTAATACCTGGTCTCTGGGGGGGGGGGGGGCGCAAGGCTGGCCTTCAAAGAGTCAAGCGGGGCTTTCTCAGTCAGCCTGCACACAGAAGGTGCAGGGTTCTTCTAATATGAATGCCAGGCAGTGTAGACCAGGCAGAAACACTGACATACAAATATGAGATTTAAATTGTAACTGCTCTGTCCCTTATTAACCAAGTCACCTTGGGCAGTTACTTCACCCCTGTGATTCTCTGTTTAGAAATGCATACTTTAATTGATTCCTATACTCATCAAATGAGATAAAGTATACAGTATACAGAACCTAAAAAATAAATGGTAGGATTTATAAATGGTGGGGGTTATTATTCTTATCATCAAAATATTGTTGTTATAGTCTCTATGATTATAGTTGCAAGCTTCTACAATCCATGTGGTATATTTCAATTTCTCTCATTTAGGGCTTGGCTTCAATAGGAAGTATTACTCTCCACAAGGGAAACTGTCTCTTCTCTGACCCACCGTCCCCATCTCTATAGCATCACTTTCAGTACATCCCATAGTAGGTTAATTTGTCCAGACACATTCTCTCTTTGTCTCCTGAGTTTTTATTTATGTTCAGCAATGAACATTTATAAACTATTGCCACTGCCTGTGATATACTCGTAGCTCAAATAAAGAAATGGATAATTTTACACAGGGATTGAAACCAGGATTATGCCTCACAGCTTTGAGAAGAACTAAATTATCACCACAGATATTGACCCACCCAGGCAGAACGTCTCTGAGTCTGCAGGTGGTTCACTTGCTTTCATCATCTTAGGGTGGGTCCTTTTTCTCTGTCACCCCATAGGCAAAACAAGCTCAGCTCTTCTTAATGATGTATGATCTTTGGTGAACAGAGATTCAAACTGCTTTAAGGTTTTCCTTGATATGTATAAACACAGACATTCAAGGCTCGGGTTGATCTCACTAGCCCTTTCATCCTAACTGCCCCTATAATAATCACTCGTGGACAACAAGGGTACGTTTTCATGTTTTTGCTGGGTTGGACTAAAGAAATATAAGGTTTCAACTTGCCATAAAAATGGTTTTGACTTTCACTTAACACAACACTTCTTAACACCCTCTCCATATTCCTGGCTAGAACCTCATGTTATAACACTTTACCTTTTCTTTGACCTTCAAATTTCAAAAAAGGGTAGATACTCTGCCCATTCCCTCCTTATCGCATTTACACTCTGCCTTTTATATGCACCATAATTGTGAATGGGCTCCTTGGAGGGCCACATTCTTGGTAGTCTCACAGTGGTCTAACGGCTAACCAATTACCTTCCTCAATTCCATTTCCCTTCCTGGGATAGCTGACACTCTGCCCCACCTTTCTCTTTCTGCACTGCTTCCTTGACTTCTAATATTTTATACTATCCTATTCTGCTACTTGTCAGAGCATTCATCTGGCTGCTAGGTGGCTTTCTCCTTCTTCACTCACGTTAGAAATGTAGGCATTCTCCAAAGTCCAGTTCTTACCTGTATTCTTTCATATTCTTGTTCACTCATTTTCTCGCGCAGCTCATCTATTACCATGCTTTAAATATCACTTCCTATGAAAGGCTTCCAAACATTTATTCGATCGTAACTCTCTCCCAATCTCCTGTTTTCTCTATTCAGTTGCTTGCTGAACATTTTCACCTGTGGATCTGCTGGTGCCTCAAAAGCAATACATCAAAATCTCTATCATTCATCTAGAGCAGGGGTAGTCAACCTTTTTATATCTACCACCCACTTTTGTATCAATGTTAGTAGTAAAATTTTCTAACCGCCCATCAGTTCCACAGTAATGGTGATTTATAAAGTAGGGAAGTAACTTTACTTTATAAAATTTATAAAGCAGAGTTACAGCAAGTTAAAGCATATAATAATAATTACTTACCAAGTATTTTATGTTGGATTTTTGCTAAGTTTGGCAGAATAAATCTTTATAAAACAACTTACTATAGTTAAATCTATCTTTTTATTTATACTTTGGTTGCTCTGCTACCGCCCACCATGAAAGCTAGAACACCCACTAGTGGGCAGTAGGGACCAGGTTGACTACCACTGATCTAGAGGGTTTTCAAATTGTGGTTTCCAAACCACTAAGGTTCACAAAAGTACCATAGACACTAATTGGGGATGGGGCTGGTGGTTGTGAGAATGAGTGTCCCAGTCCTCCAATCCAACTGACTTTTGTTTTTCTGTTTTATATGTGGGACTTCCACATGAGATTTTATTTTTCTCAAGAACTGTGATGCTAAAAAAACTGTTTGGATTTAACCCAGTTAGCCAAATTTGTCTTGAACTAGTTTCTTTTACTTTTAACTTTTTAATTTCAGTTATTGTTACAAGGAATCACAAACTCAAATGCCTAGAGGAGCCAGGCTGAAAATGGAAATGAGTGAGATTCCCTGAGTCTAAGACAAAAAAGAGTTGTGGCAATTCTGGTGAACTGAAGGCCACATACTACCCTGAAAGGCCTTCAAATAAAATAGTTAACATGTTAGCCATAAATCCATATCTGTCAGTTTCATCTTCCCAAGAACTATACATTTGCAACATTTGGGTAGCAATAGTATCCTAATTACCCAAGCTAGACACCTTAGAGGGATTTCTCTCCTTCCTTTTTTCCCCCTGTCCTTAGGTTTCTTTTTTATCATTTCATTTGTGACCAAACATAAGGCTTCTTTCCTCTTAGTGCTTCCTTCATCTGTCTATCTCATCTTGTTCTTACTGATCCTGGTTTAGACTCATTAGCTTGTTGATGGACTTACCTTTGTTCTTCCCTCTGAGTTCTGTACTCTGTTCAGAATGTGTCCACATGGGCCATTGTGAGAGGCCAGTTACTTCAGCTTGGTGTTCAAGACCATTCACCTTTCTGTGTTATCTTTGCATTTCCACAGAGCTTAATTATAATCATCTTCTGATATTTACTACCTTCTGTATGTTCTGTCTTATAGCATAGTTACTTATAAAAAAAGAGTCTCATTTATCGTACTAAATTGTGAACTTCCACTGTTTCATTTAATTTACGTATGCATTTTTTAAAAAGTAACTATCATGTTTAACAGGTACTGTTTTAGGTGCTTTGGACATAATTATCTTCAGAGAGACCACAGATTAGCCAGGAAAACAGTCATGCAAACAAATAATGAAGATACTAATGATATGTACAAGACACTATGTGGATATAGAAAGAGGAGTGAATACTGAATAGGTTGTAGTGTGGCAGACAGATCAAGGAAGTCCCCTTGATGTAGCAGTTCACCAGGATGTAGGAAAGAGAAAGAAAAAATAATTACAGGTATTCTAGATAGCTGAGGCAGGATCTTGGAAACAATGTCACATTAGGAAATGTGGACAGTATTGGGGCCATTTGTCTGGAGAACAGGTAATATATTTGAAGAGAAAATGGAATCATTTTTTAGGCAATAGTAGGACTAATATGGAATTTACAGAGAGAAATTTTGAATTTAATATGATAAAGATGAATTTCAAAATGGAAACATAAAATTCTTTAAAAACAATTTTAATGGTGTTTCTGTATCAGCCGTTGTGACTATTTTGGCCAAATTGATTAGAGCATTATTAGGCTAATTAAATGTGTTGGCTCTATCTATGCTGTTTAGCACAGGAAAGGCTCTCTATAACTACAGAATTGAATCCAAGTGCATGAATAGACTGGTTTCTAAATAGAAGCTTTGTAAAATATTTTTAATTACTCTGCTTCAAAAATTCTCAGCAGGAATTGGGATATGGGCACTTTTATTCCCTGCTGGTGGGAGTAAATTAGCAAAACCTTTCTGCAGGGTAATTTACATATAAATTGCATATAAGTAGCTTCTGGATATTCATATCTTTGACCTACTAATTCTATGTGTAGTAACTTCTTCAAAAGCAAATATTATACATTGTCAACATTTTATCTATAAGGATGCTCATCACAGAAGTGCTATTAATAGGAAAAATTGGAAATCATCTAAGTATCCATCAATATGTAGTTGGTTAAATAAATTATGGTACATTTTGTAGAATGATATTTTATTTAGCCACTAAAATTAATATTATATAAATACAGTTAATAACACAGGCAACCATCACAACCTGTTGTTAACTTTGAAAAAGCAAGTTTCCTAAGTACTATAATTCTACTTTTAGCCTAGATATGCATTGATTTAAGTTGTGTGATTATGGAAGGCTTTAGTTTTTTTCCTCTTATTTATTTGTAGTAAACGCTTTTCTACAATGTACATAGAACACTTTTGTAATAATTAAAAAGGGTGTTTTAAAAAACTAAAATCTGTCACCACTCCCTTGGAGTCAGAGCCACCAAATCTATGGTACAGAAGCCCCAGAGGTGCAAATCCCAGAAACCAAACCAGTTGTGAGATCACAGCTACTGTATTTTATCTTACTTACTTTAAATTTGAACCTAATGGGCAGTGGTAACAATAGGAAAGAAGCTTGGAGCTTATGGGGAAGATGTGATATAGCAACACTTATTCCTACACTTATTAAAAATAAAATTATGTAGCCCGACTGGTGATGGTGCAGTGGATAGAGTGTTGACCCGCCCGGGGTTGCTTGTTTGATCCCAGGTCAAGGCACATGTGAGAAGCAATCAATGCATAACTAGGTGGAGCACTGGGTTGATGATTCCATCTCTCTTCCTTTATTCTCTTCTTTTCTCTCTCCCTTCCTCTCTCTCTAATAAAAATAAAAGGTTGTGCAGGCACTTTTGGGCCATAGGCACACAAAGAAGACAGAGTCATAATTGCTGCCCTCAAGTACTAAAAATAGACTTTTCCAGGTATTTTGAGATCATACAGTCTGTGTTAACTGCAAGGGCAGGGGAATGCTCACAGATGGGAGGAGTGTGAGAAGGGAATCCTGGGGTGGTGGTGCTGGGAATGATGGTAGGATTTGGGAGAAGATGAAGCCTGAATTTAGGACAAAGACAGAGAATGGGGTGGAGGGGGGCATTCCAGACAAAGAGACAGTACGAACCAAGGCCTGAGGTATTAAAGTGCAGGATGTGTTCTGCGAGTTAGAATGTGATGTGATGCAGGCTTTGGTAAGAGATAAGGATGCAGAGTTGGGCATAGCCAGGTCAGGGAGGTCCTTTGGTGTTTTATTAGTGAGCAGGAGCCATGAAGGAGTTTACGCAGGAAGGCTGTATAATATTTAAGTTTGAGAGTCATTTGGTTGAAATGATATTGAATAGAATGAGATTGCATTAAAGGGCCAGTTAGGAAGTTGTTGTCATTAGCTCAGGGAGGGATGGTAAATAAAAGCTTTAATAAAAGCAAAGATGATTAGTAGTTTGGAGAAATATTTAGGAGATAGAATGAACAAGATAGGGATTAGCTGGGTGTGTGTGAGAGAAAGCACATGGTTGGGAATCAAAGGTGACTGGAGCTGAGTGTAATGAAAGTGACCTGCTGCTGGAGTTCCATTCACCACGAGCAGTTGTTCCACAGTCAGAGCTGTGGGCGTTGTCTTAGAATTAGGAGATACTGGTTGAAGGCTTTTCTTTTCTTTTCTTTTTTTCTTTTTAGATTTTATTTATTCATTTTAGAGAGGAGAGGAGACCAGAGGAGAGGAGAGGAGAGGGGAGGGGAGGGAAGGGGAGGGGAGGGGGGAGAGGGGAGAGGAGAGGAGAGGAGAGGAGAGGAGAGGAGAGGAGAGGAGAGGAGAGGAGAGGAGAGGAGAGGAGAGGAGAGGAGAGGAGAGGGGAGGAGAGGGGAGGAGAGGGGAGGGGAGGAGAGGAGAGGAGAGGAGAGGAGAGGAGAGAAAGCTGGGAGGAACAGGAAGCATCTACTCCCATATATGCCTTGACCAGGCAAGCCCAGGGTCTCCAACCAGTGACCACAGTGCTTCAGATCAATGCTTTATCCACTACACCACCACCAGTCAGGCTAGAATTTCTTTTATTAAAAGAATATGAGGCAAACATTTTTCATCTGTCTTTTCTTCTCTCTCTCTCTCTCCCTCTCTCTCTCTCTCTCCTTCCTCCCTCCCTCCCTCCCCCTTTCCTTCCTTCCTTCCTTCCTTCCTTCCTTCCTTCCTTCCTTCCTTCCTTCCTTCCTTCCTTCCTTCCTTCCTTCCTTCCTCCCTTCCCTTCCCTTCCCTTCCCTTCCCTTCCCTTCCCTTCCCTTCCCTTCCCTTCCCTTCCCTTCCCTTCCCTTCCCTTCCTTTCCTCTCTCTTTCTTTCTTTTCATTCTTTCTTTTTAATGAAGGTTGGTGGAAAATAAAAAATAAAAATAATCCCTGATTTTTTTATGAAAAGAGCTACATTAAAACATTTTTTTAGAATTGGATTATAGCTTCTTAGGTATCAAAGCATTAGGGATTAATAGCCCAAGTCAGTTTTAACTTTAAATGTGAAAAATTAAATGTTGACAAAATATCTGATACTAAAGAAGCAGAGTAGTCCATCCCCTTTTTTATGAGGGAAATATTCTAAGACCCCCCCCCCACCCTGGAATGCCTGAAACTGCAGGTAGTACCGTAATAAATTATGCTTTTCCTATGTATACATACTTATGACAAATTTTGATTTATAAATTAGGCACAGTAAAAGATTAACAATAATAAATAATGAAATAAAACAATTATAACAGTGCACTATAATAAAAGTTATGTGATTATGGTCTTATGGTCTGTCTCTCTTTCTCTCTCTCTGCTAAACAATCTGACAACCAAGGTGACTGGCCACTAAGTGACTAATGGGCAGGGAGCATCTGCAGTATGGCGAACTGAACAAAGGGATGAATCACATCCCAGACGGGATAGAGTAGGATGGTATGAAATTTTTTTTTTCCAGGAAGAGAACTGTATTAAAGAGATGATATATTTCCTAAAAGTGACAGCAGTTTCCCTTTATTAATATAGTCAGCATACCAATCACTCTACTCACTTCAATAATTTATTCATTTAAAAATGCATGTACTTTGGAAGACAGAAAAATACATTTAGTAGATCTGTGCAGCAATATAAAATGTGTGTACATGTTTAAGTAAATGGAGGTAAATATATATATATACACACATGTTGATTTTATCAAGTATGTAATTTGAAATTCTAATAATGAAGGGTATATATAAATATATGTATAGATGTATAGATGTATGTGTGTGTACACACACACATATATATATTTATTTATTGAATTTATTAGGATGACATTCGTTCACAAAATCATACAGGTTTCAGGTGCACAACTCAACAAACCACCCTCTCTGCCCACTGCATTGTGTACCCCTGCCCCTAACAACATCTCTTTTTGTCCCCAGTTTCCCCACCTCTGCCCACCTCCACCTAGCCCTCACGCCCCTTTCCCTCTGGCCATCAGCACACTTGTGACTGTGTCTATGTGTTATGTATGTGTGGTTTTGGCTAATCCTTTCACCTTTCTTCATCTAGTCCTCCCACCCCACGTCCCTCTGACAGCTGTCAGTCTGTTCCATGTGTCCATGCTTCTGTTTCTATTTTGTTCACCAGTTTATTTTGTTCATTGGATTCCACATATAAATAAGATCATATGGTATTTGTCTTTCTCTGCCTGGCTTATTTCACTTAGTATAATAATCTCCAGGTCCATCCATGCTGTTGCAAAAGATAAGATTTCCTTCTTTTTTTTTAATGGCCAAGTAGTATTCCAATGTGTAAATGTACCATAGCTTTTTTTATCTACTCATCTACTGATGGACACTTGGACTATCTCCAGATCCTAGCTATTGTCAATAATGCTGCAATGAACACAGGGGTGCATATATTTTTTTGAATTAGTGTTTTAGATTCTTAGGATATATTTGCAGAAGAAGGATCACTGAGTCATAAGGCAGTTCCATTTTTAATTTTTTGAGGAAACTCCATACTGTTTTCCACAGTAGTGGCACCAAGAGATTTCATCACATTATTTAGAATGGCACACAATTTAAAACTTATGAATTGTTTATTTCCATGAAAAGCAAAACCATGGATAGGCAGGACTACTGTATTTTGAATGCCTTAATAGATAAAACCCCAGGTAGTTAATCAGACTAAGTGCTGCTGGGGAAGGCTCTCCTCGGGAGCATTGCCAGGAAGAATGATTAAGGAGTTAGAAAAATTAATTCTGCATCCAGGGAAAGGTGAAAGACACCCAGTGAGGCATTCAGTGGCTGTTAAGAACATTTTGGCATCTGAGCTGTAAAACAAAATGCTGTCTTTGTGTAAATTATATTTCCTTGATGGTTCCCTGCTGGATGCTGCTCGGCCTGGGTGCACCTTTCCCTCCACGTGTGATTTCAGCTGGAGGAGGAAGGCATATCAGGAGCAAGATTGCAGATAAATAAAAAAATATCGAGGAAGCTGCATTTATTTTAAGGACCCCCTCTGGAGGAGTATGTCCCTTTTCTTTGTAATGTTGTTTTACATCATAGTGTAATAATGTTCCTAAAATCTGTTTATCTTTTTCCTTTCTCTTCTCTCTCCTCTCCTCAAACCTTTCTCCTTTCTTTTCATAAACCCAAATACTGTTTTTTTAATAAATAAATTTTTATTTTAATAGGGTGACATCAATAAATCAGGGTACATTTATTCAAAGAAAACATTTCCAGGTTATCTTATCATTTAGTTCTGTTGCATACCCATCACCCAAAGAGAGATCGTCCTCCGTCACCCTCTATCCAGTTTTCTTTGTACCCCTCCCCCTCCCCTCCTTCTCTCCCTCCTTCCCTCCCCCCACCCCCCGTAACCACCCCAATCCTGTCCATGTCTCTTAGTCTCGTTTTTATGTCCCACCAATGTATGGAATCCTGCAGTTCTTGTTTTTTCTCTGATTCACTTATTTCACTCCGCATAATGTTATCAAGATTCCACCATTCTGCTGTAAGTGATCCGATGTCATCATTTCTTCTAGCTGAATAGTATACCATGGTGTATATGTGCCCCATCTTCTTTATCCAGTCTTCTATTTTTTTTACAGTGATTAAAAGCCTTTAGGCAAACTCTTGGCCAATACAGCAAGAATCCATAAAAGAGTAGTGTCCTTAACATGTTCACCAAGTCCAAGTTGGCCCCAACACCATGCCAAATTCCTGAAAAATGCAACCCAACCCCAGTCCAGTCTGTTATGAGCTGTCATAAGGAGCAGGAGTCCAGGAAAAGTCCACATCCAGGAAAAGTCCTCATGGCACTGGAATTGTTGTCGCCATTCTATACTTTGCAGCTCATGTCGAAGTCCCAATGACCACTGCTTCTAGCTGGTAATGATTCAGGTATACTGGAAAAGCCATTTGCAGCATGCATGGATATGGAGCTTCTGTTCTCCTCTGCCTGGAGAGATGAGACCAGGTTGCTTTTCCCTGGAGCTCTGTGACTGTGGCATGGTCAAGAGAACCTTGGGATACACTAAGCTGGGTGGCAAAGGTAGATTCATAATAGAAGTTGGCAAAAGGGGGAAAGAGAGCTCTAAATTAGGAGTAGGTTCCAGACTGAAATATGAGTGGGGCATTGAGGTAGGAGGGATAAAGGAAACAGTATATATTAAGCAAAACAGCAGAAAATAGGACTATCAACACTCACAACAGAGATCTTTGAGGGAAGAATAAAAAACCTAACTATTCAGGCAGAACATAGTTAAGTGGCCCTTGTGCAAATGAGATCAGTTTACCTGCTTCTTGGAAGAAATACCCTAGGCTCGTCCACAGTGTCGTAGATGGGGCCGACGGCCTTGGGCACCTTCAGCCTTCGGTGGCAAACCCCAGCTTTCTGGGCAAGGTTAGGTCATAGGTGGCTGGAGCAGGGCTGGAAGAGACTGAATCCTCCCTCAGAGGAGCGAGGGGGAAGCCTACCTTCCAGTGTCCCTGTTTCCTCACAGCAGAGGCATGTAAGCCTGGCAGGCTTTAGCTCAATGACCTTCCTTTCCACTATTGAAGCAGGACCCAGATGGCATTCTATGAGACCCCTTTGGGGCGTTGGAGCCTTTAAGGGTGTATCCTAAAAGCTGGTAGTTCCCCTGATCTCTATTGGGCTTTTTCTGCCTCTAGGTATCTTAAAGCCATGCTCAGAAGATCTCACTGAGGGGTTTGAGGATCCTCATCTGCCTATATAAATCTTTTCCATATATCTGGAGCTATTTGGAAAAAGACAAAAACAGTGTTATTAACTGGATCTAATAAAGAAGGTAGTAGTTTGCAGGCGAAAAAGATTTGGTGTCTCCTGTTCATCAGCATTCAAAAGAAATGTAATTTTTTTTTTTAAGTAAGAAGCATGATATGGTAGACCCGTAGGAGTTCCAGGATATGACTACCCCCTTTTAAAATTTTTTTTTAATTACCTTAAAATGTTTGCTGAGTACACTTTAATAATACCTTAACTTTAAAGATTATAAGCATGACAAAATACAGTAAATGCTTTTGCTCCATATGCAGGAGCATTTTCAGTTTAGCCAGTTTAGGAATCCAATTATAGAACAATGCATACAGACAATGAGCTATAACATGCTTAGCAGCCTCTCCTGTTCTGACAGAGGTTACTATAGATCCGGAATATGTATCCACTGTAATGTGGACATACGACTGTTTGCCAAATGAAGGTATACCTAATACTGTTTAATAAACTCAACATGTCCAGCAGTACAAAAATTAATTTATTTGACAACTATGAAAAGCAAAGGGTCCCAATCTGCAATTTTCTGCTTCAGAGCCCAGGGTTCTTAGCTATGCACCTTTCATCAAGGTGACTTTATTTTCTCTTAAATTCAGGGAATACTGCCAATAGTCTTTAGTTGCTAAACTCAAATGTCTGTATGGTTATGCTTGTTATTTATTAATTTTATAATTATATTGAAAAGTATACTAGGGAGTAAACTCAAGTTAATGACTTCTAACTATAAAAGTAGGTATATAATTGACCTATCCTAAGTTCTCATGATTTCAGAGTAATTTCTCTAAGCAAACACATTTAGAAAATGCTACTAATATGTTAACAGGACAATAGGTCTTTGAGTTCAAAAACACTGCGACAGCATGATGGTGTCAGTGTTTGGTTCAAAAGCATGTTTCCTGTGGCTCTGAATGCCAATTAGTATGATGTAGAAATCGGTGAGACAAATGAGGAGTGTAAATGTCAACATCATTAATTATTTCTAGCTGTTAATTAGACAGTAGATTCATGACTAGGAAAAACTCAGTGTCCTAAATCTGTAAAATGAATGTCAAATAAACTTCCATGTCCTCATATTGAATTGGCAATGGACCTATCAGTGAAAAATATACATAAATAGAAATTTTATTATTATGTTCTCTTTGGATCCAATTTTTCTTTTTTTTGGTTGGCTACTGTCCATTTTCCTTACTTAAAATCATCCTAATTTACTTTTATCCTCATTGGGTATAATTTGGTTAAAATGTTAAATATGTTTATTGACCTTCCTAGCCAAAGGCCAGGCATCTGTCAAATGTTAGATAATTGAATGCTTCCTCCCTTCTTTTTTAAAAATAAAACTTTATTATTTTAAAGCAGTTTTAGGTTTGCAGTAACATTGAGGGGAAGATACAGAGAATTCCCATATCCTTCGGCCCCTATACATGCATTGCCTCCCCCATTATCAACATCCCTCATCAGAGAGGTATCTTTGTTATAATCAATGGATCAACACTGATACATCATAATTACCCAATGTCCAGAGTTCCATTGCAGTTCACTCTTGGTGTACATTCTATGGGTTTGTATTTATCATTATAGTATCATACAGAGCATTTTCTTTGCACTAAAAATCTTCTGTGCTCCACCTGTCTTTCCCTCTCCCCACACAAACCCCTGGCATCACTGATCTCCATAGTTTTGCCTTTTCCAGAATGTCATATAGTTGGAATCATAAAGTATATAGCTTTTTCATATTGCTTTCTTTCACTTAGTGATATGCATTTAAGATTCCTCCATGACTTGTCAGGGTTTGATAGCTCATTTCTTTTTACTACTGAGTAATATCCCACTGTCTGAATGTTCTGGTTTATTTATCCACTTACTGAAGGATATCTTGGTTGCTTTCACGTTTTGGCAATTATGAATAAAGCTGCTGTAAGCATCCGTATACAGGTTGTTGTGCACATATTTCCAATTCCTATAGGTAAACACCAAGGGGTGTGATTGCTGAATCATATGGTTTGAGTATATTTAGTTATGTAAGAAACCATCAGACTGTCTTCTAAAGTGGCTGCATCATTTCTCACTACCACCAGCAATGAGTAAGATTTCCTGTTGTACATTCTTGCCAAAATTTGGTGTTGTCACTGTTCTGGATTAAGGCTATTATAATATGTGTGTGGTATCTCACTGAGGTTTAATTTACATTTCCTTGATGGTATTTGATGAGGAGCATCTCTTCATGTGCTTATTTGTCATCTGTATATCTTCTTTGGTGAGGTATCTGTTAGGATCTTGAGCCCATTTTTTAAATCAGGTTTGTGTGTGTTCTTATTATTGAGTTTTAAGAGATCTTTGTATATTTTGGATAACAATCCTTTATCATATATATCTTTTGAAAATATTTTTCTCCCAGTTTGTGGCTTCGCACACTCTTAAATTGGTTTTTGCAGAAGTTTTAAATTTTAATAAAATCCATTTATCAGTTATTTCTTTCATTACTTGTGCCTTTGGTGTTGTATCTGAAAGGTCATTGTTATACCCAAGGTCATCTTCTGAGTTATATTCTAGGAGCTTTGTAGTTTTACATTTTACATTTAGGGCTGTGATCCATTATGAGTTAGTTTGTGTGAAAGATATAGGTTTGTGTGTAGATTTATTTAGTTTTCCATGTGGCTGTCTAAATGTTATAACACCATTTGTTAAAAATTTTATCTTTGTTTCATTGTATTGCCTTTGTTCCTTTGTCAAAGATTAGTTGACTATATTTATGTGAGTCTACTTCTGCCTCTCTATTTTTTTTGTGTGTGTGTATGACAGACAGAGAGAGAGAGTCAGAGAGAGGGACAGATAGGGACAGACAGACAGGAAGGAAGAGAGATGAGAAGCATCAATTCTTTGTTGCAGTTCCTTAGTTGTTCTGCTTCTCTATTCTGTTCCATTGATTTATTTGTTTATTATTTCACCAGTACCATACTGTTTTAATTACTATATCATTATAGTAAGCGTTAAAGTTGGGTTCAAAGTTGTATTGAGTATTCTGGGTCTTCTGCATTTCCATATAAACTTTAGAATCAGTTTTCAGTATCCACAAAATAAGTTGCTGGGATTTTGACTGAGATTGCATTGGATCTATAGATAAAGCTGGGACTTATCCATGAATATAGACTATTTCTCCATTTGATAAGGTAGGTCTTCATTGATTTTATCAGAGTATTTTAGTTCTCATACAGATCTTGTACATATTTTATTAAATTTATTTTAATGTGAGCCAACTTGTTTATATTTTTAGGTGGTAAAGTAAATGACATTGTGTTTTTAATTTCAAATACCACTTATTTGTTGTTAATATATAAGAAAGTAACTGACTTGCATATTAATCTATTCTATGATACTTTTGTATATTAATCTATTCTACAACCTTGCTCTAATTATTTATTAGTTTTAGGAGTTTTTGTCAAATCTTGCAAATTTTTTTACATAGACTATTATCTCATCCACAAACCGAGACAGTTTTTTTTTCTTCTTTCCCAGTATATACAGCTTTTATTTTATTTTCTTGTCTTATTGAATTTGCTAGAATTTTGAAAGGAATGGTGAGAAGGAACATTTTCAACTTAAATGTACTTGATCTTGAAAGAGATATCCCCATTCTCATCATAAACTATGATGGTGCTGTAAGATTTTTGGAGATATACTTTATCAAGTTGAAGAAGTCCCTTTCTGTTCCTAGCTTACTGAGAGTTTTGATCATGAATGGATATTTGGATTTTATTGATTGAAGTTGCTGCATCTATTAATATGACATTGTCAGTTTCCATTTATTATTCCACTTGCAAACTAATTAACAATAACAATAATGAAGATACCTTTAATTTTCTAAGAAGCATAATCTATTCCATTGCTACTGAAGAAATAGCTTCTAAGGTATCCAACTGTCATTTGTTTTCATCCTCTCATGAGTCCATTCTCAATATATGACATGGCTCTTACTATAAGGCATGGCTGAAAAGAAGATATTATTACCCTATTTGGATAGGGAGATCATATTGAGGAGATAACTGCAAAATAATATTGAGAAAATATCTAGCAAAAATCCCTTCAAAGATTCTTTTTTTCTTGCCTGAGCAAAAAAGTCAGCCGAAGAGAAATAATTGATAATGGCCAATTTCTCAGTGAATTTAATAGGCCTAATATACAGGCATACATAAGGCATTGTAGAAGCTAATAAGAAAAGACAATTTATTTTGCCTGAGTGAGGATCAGAGAAATTCATAGGCAGGAAGAGCCAGTGAAGCTGGGCTTAGAAGGATGAACAAGTGGAAGCACAGAATGCAGTAATGTGGCCCTTTAATGGAATACAGGTCAGCAGTGAGATCAGACATTCATGACTTTCCCCCACCCAGGGGCTTATTTTCCAGTCCGTCATCCTGAGCAATCATAGATTATTACTCCTTCCCACGGCTGAGTTCTTATATTAATCTTTAGCATCATCGCATTCTGGGGAATGTTCTTAGGTTCACTTTTCAAAACTTCAAATATTTAATGAAAACTATTATTGAGAACGATATGACTTAAATGAAAACCACACACACACACACACACACACACACACACACACTCCCCCCCCCTCTCTCTCTTTCCTCATATATAAGAACCCTTCTAATATTCATTGGACATAACATTTTGCAGTGTCATCTGAAATCTTATTTATCCTTTATGAGAAGTTAACTCAAAGATGAAAATGGGTGGACATGAATGAATACAAGCAAGTGATGGAATGCACTCATGCATTAACCTGGGATAACTGCGCTGTGCTGTGATGCATCTTGTAAACGCATGTTAATACAGGTGTTAATGAGTAACCCACGTGCCAAAATGGAGAAAGGAAAAAAATGTAATTTTTCTTTCTTACGCTTGAAGAAATCAATCTCTACAGATTGTACACTCATATAAATTGTTAAAGGAACTGTGTGTGGCACTGTATTATTCACAGGATAAGAACCCTGTGTGATTTTGAAGTTTTAAAGAGCCTTTCACAACAAGTATGTTATGCAAAAAGCCCTCCTTTGCATAACTTTGAGGATTACTCAGAAGGCATGAAATTTTGTGTTCAACAAGCACAGACTTATTTTTAATTAGTTTATCTTCAGAAAGAGCTATAAACATGGATTCCGGCAGCTTTATTTCTTTATTTTTTTTTAAGGTTAAGACTTGAGCTCCTGCCATCAGAAAAATCAAAAGGAATCCACTTGAGATGGAGGGCTCCTGCCCACCACTTGAAACCAGGCGCTGGAGTGGGACTCTGCAACCATCAACACATAAGAGCCTGCTCTGGACTGATGTCCGGGGCTATTGCTGCCTCAAGCTGAAGGTCTTAAGAGGCAGGAGGATGTGAACAGAGTTTCTTTATAGGAATCTGAAAGACATTTGTTGGCTGTATGGCTTGCTGTACAATATTCTCAATACTATCATGGGGTAATTTCCCTGAGAAGCCTACTTTAAGCCTTGATTCTGACGTGGTGACTCAGAAGCCCAGTTAGAGATAACTATAAAACTAGCTTAGTGGATGAGAAGGAGGAAGAGGGGGAGGAAAGAAAGAACATGTGTTAAACAAACAAATAACACTTTCTACTCAGAATAAGGCTGAAAATGAAGATCTCTAAACTCAAAGGGTAACCAACAATCAGAAGTTGAAATCAATCCAGATAAAATGAATATCAAATAGCCTGACAAAAAATTCAGAATAAGTGTTTTGAAGATGTTCAAAAGCCTAAATGAAGGCCTAATTTTATTAAAAAATAAAATAAAATAACCAGAAAGATGGAAACAAACAATATACAAAAGAAGTAAGAACAAAATATATAAAAATAAAATAAAAAGTGTATATGAAAATGAAATAAGAATGCAATCAATGGTAAAAATTCCAAATATGAGCAAATTTACCTTCCAACAGAGGGTAAATTTGCTCAAAATATCGTTTCTAGATACAAGGAAGCAAACATTGAAAAAAATAGGTAAAGGCATGGGAAGTAGATTGAGGTTCTGTACTAGTTACATATTAATAGATAACAAATTATCTCAAAACTTAGTGGTTTAACATAGCATTTATATCTCAAAGTTTCTCCTGGTCAGGATTCTAGCTTGGAGGTTCTGGCTCAGGGTTTCCCGGGTGGTTGTGCAGTCCAGATGTTGGTCAAGGAGGTGGTCCTCTGAAGGCTTGACTGGGGCTAGAGGATGCCCTTCCAAACTCACTCAGCTAGCTATTAGCACAAAGCTTCAGTTCTTCCACAGCTACTGGCTGGACTCCACAGTTCTTTACCACATAGTATTCTCATGACAAGGCAGCTGCCTTCCCTCAGACCAAGTGAATGGATTTTGTAACTTAATCTCAAAAGTGACATACTGTCACTCTGGCACATTATAATGTGGGAGAGGACTACATAGGGTATGCTTTCCAGGAGGCAGGGATCTTAGAGAGCCATTTTGGAGGCTGGCTGCCATGGTCTGCCCTTTAATGACTCATGTTTCTCTCAAATGCAAAATGCATGGACTCATCTCCACCAAAGACCTCCAAAATTTCCTCCCATTACAGCAAAAACTTAAAGTACAGAATGGCATCATTTCACCCATTTCATTACATTGATCCTGAATTCTCTCTTTTAATTTAAACCACTATCATTTCTGTTATTTATTTATTTATTTATTTTGTTGTGTTTATATAGATTCTAGTGTCACCCTGAATGCATCCCCCCTCCCTCGTATTCCCCTCAACATCTCCTTTGCCACCCTTCCCAACAGCTCCCTCCCCCCTTCCCTTCAGGTTTAATTTCCTTCCTTAGTTCACATTGTTCCTTGGATTCCTCAAATGAGTGAGGTCATATGACATTTTTCTTTCTCTGCCTGGCTTATTTCATTTAACATAATAGTTTCCAGGTCCATCCATGTTGTTGCAAAAGGTAATATTTCCTTCTTTTTCATGGCCCCATAGTATTCCATTGTGTATATGTACCACTACTTTTTAATCCACTCATCCACTGATGGACACTTGGGCTGTTTCCAGATTTTCGCTATTGTGAACAATGCTGCCATAAATATGGGGGTGCATTTCTTTTTTGAATCAGTAATATGGTGTTCTTGGGGTATATTCCTAAAAGTGGATGGCTGGGTCAAAAGGCAGTTCCATTTTTAATTTTTTGAGGAATCTCCATACTGTTTTCCACAGTGGCTGCACCCGTCTGCATTTCCACCAGCAGTTCAGGAGGGTTTCCCTTTCTCCACACCCTCACTAGCACCTTTCATGTATTGTTTTGTTGATGAGTGCCATTCTGACTGGTGTGAGGTGGTATTCATTGTGGTTTTAATTTGCATTTCTCTAATAATTAGTGATGTTGAACATTTTTCATCTGTCTATTGGTCATCTGTATGTCCTCTTTGGAGAAATGTCTATTCATTTCTTTTGCCCATTTTTGATTGGATTGTTTGTCTTCCTGGTATTGAATTTTACAAGTTCTTTATAAATTTTGGTTGTTAACCTCTTATCAGATGAATTTTCTCCCATTGTGTGGTTTGTCTTTTTATTCTGTTCATATTGTCTTTAGTTGTACAAAAGCTTTTTATTTTGATATAGTCCCATTTGTTTATCCTGTCTTTTATTTCATTTGCCCGTGAAGATAAATTGGCAAAAATATTGCTAAGGGAGATATCAGAGAGTTTACTGCCTATGTTTCCTTCCAAGATGTTCAGGTTTCACAACTTACATTTAAGTCCTTTATCTATTTTTTAGTTTAATTTGTGAATGGTGTAAATTGGTGGTCTAGTTTCACTTTTTTTTGCAGGTAGATGTCCAATTTTCCCAACACCATTTGTTAAAGAGATTGTCTTTACTCTATTGTATGCTCTTACCTCCTTTGTCAAATATCAATTGTCCATAAAGGTGTGGGTTTATTTCTGGGTTCTCTGTTCTGTTCCATTGATCTATATGCCTGTTCTTATGCCAGTACCAAGCTGTTTTGATTACAATGGCCTTGTAGGATAACTTGATATCAGGAAGTGTGATGCCTCCCAATTTATTCTTCTTGTTCAAGATTGCTGAGGCTATTCGTGTTCTTTTTTGGTTCTATATAAATTTTTGCAATATGTGTTCTATATCTTTGAAGTATGTCATTGGTATTTTAGTTAGTATTGCATGGAATTTATAAATTGCATTCGGTAATATAGACATTTTAATGATGTTTATTCTTCCTAACCATGAGCATGGTATATGCTTCTACTTGTTTGTATCTTCTTTGATTTCTTTTGTCAATGTTTTATAATTTCCTGAGTACAAGTCTTTAATATCCTTGGTTAAATTTACTCCTAAGTACTTTATATTTTTGGTTGCAATAGTGAAGGGGATTGTTTCCTTAATTTCTCTGACAGTTCATTGTTGGTGTATAAAAATGCCTCTGATTTTTGAGTTTTAATTTTATATCCTGCCATCTTGCTGAATTCATTTATCAGGTCCAGTAGTTTTCTTGACTAAGACTTTAGGGTTTTCTCTATACAATAGCATATCATCTGCAAATAATGATAGTTTTACTTCTTCTTTTCCAATATGAATGCCTTTTCTTTTTTCTTCTTGTCTGATTGCTGTAGCTAGGTCTTCCAGTACTATGTTGAATAAGAGTGGTGAAAGGGGACACCCCTTCCTTGTTCCTGGTCTTAGGGGATTGCTTTTAAATTTTCCCCACTAATTATGATGTTGGTTGTGGGTTTGTCATAGATGGCCTTTGTCATGTTGAGGTATGTTTTCTGTATTCCCACTTTGCTGAGAATTTTGATCATAAGTGGGTTCTGGATTTTATCAAATGCTTTTTGTGCATCTATTGAAATTATCATGTGGTTTTTCTCCTTCCTTTTTTTTTATGTGATGAATAACATTGATTGATTTGTGAATATTGTACCAGCCTTGCCTCCCCAGAATAAATTCCACTTGATTGTGGTGTATGATTTTTTTCATATATTGCTGGATCTTTGCTAATATTTTGTTGATGACTTTAGCATCTAAATTCATCAGGATATTGACCTATAATTTTCTTGTTTGGGTCATTGCCCTACCTCTAATCAATTTTTCTATCTCTGTCATTGCATTGTGAAAACTATACAGAACGACCTTTTTAATATGTAAATCATATGAAATCTCAAAATTCTCTACTGGTTTTCCATTCTACTCCTTTAAAAAGTCAAAATTCTCATTATAGCCTACAATATCTCATTCCTGTTACTACTTTGGCATCCTCTGTTCTTCCTTGATTATCACTACCACAGTCTTTCTGGCCTCCCTGCTGTTCTGTAACACACTAGAAACACTCATGTGCTTAAATTCAGAGTTCCAGGAGGGAGCAGAGATTGGCTCTAGTGGAAACTAGATTGCACTAATGTTGGAGAGGCTGTGGAGAAAAAGGAACCCTCATTCACTGTTGGTGGGAATGTAAAGTAGTACAACCATTATGGAGGAAAGTATGGTGGTTCCTCAAAAAACTGCAAATAGAACTACCTTATGACCCAGCAATCCCTCTACTGGGTATATACCCCAAAACCTCAGAAACATTGATACGTGAAGACACATGTAGCCCCATGTTCATTGCAGCACTGTTCACAGTGGCCAAGACATGGAAACAACCAAAAAGCCCTTCAATAGAAGACTGGATAAAGAAGATGTGGCACATATACACTATGGAATACTACTCAGCCATAAGAAATGATGACATCAGATCATTTACAGCAAAATGGTGGGATCTGGATAACATTATACAGAGTGAAATAAGTAAATCAGAAAAAAACAAGAACTACATGATTCCATACATTGGTGGAACATAAAAACGAGACTAAGAGACATGGACAAGAGTGTGGTGGTTACCAGGGGTGGGGGGAGGGAGGACATGGAAGGGAGGGAGGGAGAGAGTTAGGGGGAGGGGGAGGGGCACAGAGAACTAGATAGAGGGTGGCGGAGGACAATCTGACTTTGGGTGAGGGGTATGCAACATAATTTAATGACAAAATAACCTAGACATGTTTTCTTTGAATATATGTACCCTGATTTATTAATGTCATCCCATTACCATTAATAAAAATTTATTAAAAAAAAAGAAAAGAAAATAAACTAGATTGCACTAACTCTGGCCCCTAATCAATGTCCTACCTTCAGGGAGGTTGTCTTTGACCATCCTATACAAATTAATCTACTCCTTAATTGCTCTCTAGCCCATTAACTTGTTTCACTTTTATCTTCATAGCATTTACTACTTTGTGGTTTTATCTCACATGCAGTAGTGCCACTTGACCTATGGTTTTAATTTCCGTGGTTCCAGTTACCTGCAGTCAAATGTGGTCTGACAATATTAAATAAAAAAATTGCATAAATAAACATTTCATAAGTTTTAAGTTGCTCACTCTTCTGAGTAGCATGAGGAAATCTCACAAGTCCCATTCTGGCCCACCCATGGCATAAATCATCCCTTTGTCCAGTGTCTCCACACTGTATCTGATTCCCACATAGGAGTCATTTAGTAGTTGTCTTGGTTAGCAGATCAACTGTCATGGCATCTTAGTACTTATGTTCAATTTTATTTAATAATTTCTATTATTTTATTTTATTTTATTTTAATTATCTTAAAGCACAAGAATCATGATGCTGGCAATTTGGATGTGCTAAAGAGAAGCTGTGAAGTGCTTCCTCCAGGGAAAAGTGATGCATGAATAGGGAAAAAAATATAGTATCTATAGGCTTTTGTATTGTTGGTTCCAGGCGGCCATTGGGATCTTGGATCGTATTCCCTGTGGATAAGGGGGACTGTTGTACTTATGTGTTTGTTATCTCTCTTTCCTGCCAGAAAGTAAACAACCTCCACGGAGGTAGGGACTTGTTTCTTTTTCCCTTTTTGCTTCCCTCTTCCCATCTCCTCTCAACTCCCTCTTCATCTCATTCATTCATTCATTCATTCATTCATATTCTCTTCTATCTTTCTCTCTCATTATGTTACCAGTATCTATAACAATACCTAATTCATAATAGCTACTCATTAGATATTTGCTGAGTAAATAGATGCAGAATAATATAACCCACCCTTTGTTGAAATATATTTAGTCTTTTGAGGAAAAAACATCCTTATGCATTACCTTGGCACATATGTGCAAACCTGCTGTGAGGGACAATTCTTAAGTAACATATGTATTGGAAATTATGATATTCCTGACTTCCTTCAAAGAGGTTGCAACAATAATGATGTATAAAAATGTATAAATACCTAATAATGTATAACAATATTCAATTCCATATGCTCTAATCTACATAGAATGATGTTTGCAATTGATAGATGAAAAAATAGTCTTTCAATTTTACTTTCTTTCTCCCATCTGACTTTATTGTAGTGTTAGGTGTGAAGTAAGGGACTTAGTTTTATTCCTCCTTAAATGGTCATCCCAATCAACCCCTGAGCAGTTGTATTTAGCCCATTTAAATGTTATTTCCTAATTAAAATTTTATTTTTTAATTGAGACTGCATTAATTCTATAGATAAATTAGGATATTTTATATCCTTTCTTTATCTAAGAAAAAATTATATCTCTATTCATTTAAGTCTTAGTCAATGTCCCACACAAAATCTACCTTCACATTTTTAACTATTTCATCTTTTCTAATCTTACAGAAAGTGGAATTTGTATCAACATATTTTTAACAGTTTTACTGAATACAAATATAACATAAAACAAAATTTCACAGACAACAGTAGGTGATTACCAAGGGAAAGGGAGGTGAGGGGAGGTAGAGGCGGGCATGAGGGATAAATAATGATGGAAAGAGACGTGATACAGGTAAGACATTTTAGAATTGTACACTTGAAACCTATATATTTACATTTTATCAACTAATGTTACCCCAATAAATTCAATAAAAAAGAAGAAAACATAAAATTTCTCTATGTAAGTATACAGTTTAATAATTGTTACTAATTTATAATTTGTGCAATCATTACTCCACAGAGCTCCTCTTGCCTATCTTTAGTCAATTTGTGCCCCCACCTGGAGCCCCAGGGAATGATTAATATGCTGATATTCCTTTTCTAAAATTTCATATAAATGAAATCAGACAATATGTAATCTTTTGTTCTTGGTTATATCAGATATTTTACTATTTTTTAAGAAATAATTTTAGCGTTTATTATTTATTATATACAGTGGCACTCATTTTCAATCCATTAATCTTTTCTTCTTTTTTCCTTGGCTTTATTTTTTTGTTACAACCCTAATTTATCATGCTGAACTATGAATTTATTTACTACAATCTTTCTTATTTAGTAATTAAATATTTAGATCTATGACTATCTCTCAAACCCTGTTTAATTATATTCCATGGGTTCTGGTGTGTACATCACTATAATTTTATTTTCTCACCTTTCAGCACTTTGATTTTTCTCTTTGGTCCAAATAGTTTATGAACAAGTTTTTTTATTCTTTTTTTTAATTTGCCATTTTTTAAAATTATTAATTTTAATGGGGCGACATTGATAAATCAGGGTACATATGTTCAGAGAAAACATCTCCAGGTTATTTTGACATTTGATTATGTTGCATTCCAATCACCAAAGTCAAGTTGTCTTCCATCACCTTCTATCTGTTTTTTGTGCCCCTCCCCTCCCCCCTCCTATCCCCCTTTCTCATAACCACCAACACCTTGTCCATGATTCTGAGTCTCATTTGTATGTCCCACCTATGTATGGAATCATATAGTTCTCAGTTTTTTCTGATTTACATATTTCACTCAATATAATGTTATTAACGTCCATCCATGTTATAAATGATCCGATGTCATCATTTCTTATGGCTGAGTAGTATTCCATAGTATATATGTACAAAAGCTTTTTAATCCATTCGTCCACTGATGGACACTTGGGCTGTTTCCAGATCTTTGTTATTGTGAACAATGCTGCCATAAACATGGGGGTGCATTTCTCCTTTTGAAATAGTGCTATGGTGTTCTTGGGGTATATTCGTAAAAGTGGGATAGCTGGGTCAAAAGACAGTTTGACTTTTAATTTTTTGAGGAATCTCCATATTGTCTTCCACAGTAAATACACCTGTCTGCATTCCCACCAGCAGTGCAGGAGGGTTCCCTTTTCTCCACATCCTCGTCAGTACTTACTCTGTGTTGTTTTGTTGGTGAGCATCATTCTGACTGGTGTGAGATGATATCTTATTGTGGTTTTAATTTGCATTTCTCTAATGATTAGTGATGTTGAGCATTTTTTCATATGCCTGTTTTTCAAAGAGGCCATCTGTACTTCCTCTTTGGAGAAGTATCTATTCATTTCTTTTGCCCATTTTTTGATTGGATTGTTTGTCTTCTGTTGTTGAGTTTTACAAGTTCTTTATAAATTTTGGTTATTAACCCCTTATCAGACATACTGTCAAATATATTTTCCCATTGTGTAGTTTGTGTTTTTATTCTGTTCTTATTGTCTTTAGCTGTGCAAAAGCTTATTAGTTTGATATAGTCCCATTTGTTTATCCTGTCTTTTATTTCACTTGCCCGTGGAGATGAGTCGGCAAATTTATTGCTGTGAGAGATGTCGGAGAACTTACTGCCTATATTTTCTTTTAAGATGCTTATGGTTTCATGGCTTACATTTAAGTCTTTTATTCATTTTGAGTTTATTTTTGTGAATGGTATAAGTTGGTGGTCTAGTTTCATTTTTTCCCAGGTAGATGTCCAGTTTTCCCAACACCATTTGTTAAAGAGGCTGTTTTTACTCCATTGTATGCTCTTACCTCCTTTGTCAAATATCAATTGTCCATAAAAGTGTGGGTTTATTTCTAGGTTCTCTATTCTGTTCCATTAATCTATATGCCTGTTCTTATGCCAGTACCAGCCTGTTTTGAGTACAATGGCCTTGTAGTATAGCTTGATATCAGGAATTGTGATACCTCCCACTTTATTCTTCTTTTTCAAGATTGCTGAGGATAGTCGTGTTTTTTTGGTTTCATATAAATTTTTGGAATATGTGTTTGTAAAGCCAGTAGCCAAGGCCACCATCACAACAGACTGGCCCATGCAGGTTCGCATTGGATTCTGACAGTCAGTAAAAAAACAACGGAGCCAAAAACTGGTGGGCCATCATCTTTAATCCTAGCTTGCACCCGGTGGGCAAGTAAAAACACACACTGGGCTCCAAAACCCACTCACATTCAGTGCTCACAAAGCTACTGACTTATCCGAGTTTCCTAGAATCAAAGGTTTCTAGCTCACCAGACTTATTCACCTCTGTCCCCCATCTCCTTCCTTTTCCCTGCACAAACTCTGCACAAACTGGCTTCTCACTCAACACCGCGCTATCTTGGCTGCTTCTCCTGGCCCCCTCCACGTGGCCTTTCTCTGCTCTCTCCTCTCTAATGCTAATCTCAGGAACCAAGAGTGCAAGCTCCAATTCTGCCCCCATCTTATAGTATAGATTCAAAACCTTTAATCCAATATACAAAATAGGGAAGTCTCTAATACAAAGTCACTTCTCTGAGGCATGATTGAATTGTACCACCCCACATCAAAAAGGGTGGGAAAGGCTTAGTCCTAAAACCAAGCCCAGGCTACAAGGATCCTGCCTGCCCACAGCCTGCCCCCAACACACATTAATATCACCTGGGCGACAGCTTCTATGTGGGCAGCATCATCTTTAATAAAGTGAGCATAATATATTTTATCTGCCCAACAGTGTTCTATATTTTTGAAGTATGTCATTGGCATTTTAATTGGTATTGCATGGAATTTATAAATTGCATTCGGTAATATAGACATTTTAATGATGTTTATTCTTCCTAACCATGAGCATGGTATATGCTTCTACTTGTTTGTATCTTCTTTGATTTCTTTTATCAATGTTTTATAATTTTCTGAGTACAAGTCTTTAATATCCTTGGTTAATTTTACTCCTAAATACTTTATATTTTTGGTTGCAATAGTGAAGGGGATTGTTTCCTTAATTTCTCTGACAGTTCATTTTTAGTGTATAAAAATGCCTCTGATTTTTGAGTATTAATTTTATATCCTGCCACCTTGCTGAATTCATTTATCAGGTCCAGTAGTTTTTTGACTGAGACTTTAGGGTATTCTATATACAATAGCATATCATCTGCAAATAATGATAGTTTTACTTCTTCTTTTCCAATATGGATGCCCTTTATTTCTTCTTCTTGTCTGATTGCTGTAGCTAGGATTTCCAGTACTATGTTGAATAAGAGTGGTGAAAAGGGGCAACCCTTCCTTGTTCCTGATCTTAAGGAGATTGCTTTTAATTTTTGCCCACTAATTATGATGTTGGTTGTGGGTTTGTCATAGATGGCCTTCGTCATGTTGAGGTATGTTCCTTGTATTCCCACTTTGCTGAGAATTTTGATCATAAATGGGTTCTGGATTTTATCAAATGCTTTTTGTGCATCTATTGAAATTATCATGTGGTTTTCTTCCTTCCTTTTGTTTATGTGATGAATCACATTGATCGATTTGTGAATATTGTACCAGCCTTGCCTTCCAAGAATAAATTCCACTTGATCATGGTGTATGATTATTTTTATATGCTGCTGGATCTGGTTTGCTAATATTTTGGTGAAGATTTTAGCATCTAATTTCATCAGGGAAATTGGCCTATAATTTTCTGTCTTTCTGTTGTCTTTGCCTAGTATTGGAATCAGAATTATGCTCGCCTCATAAAAGGAGCTTGGAAGTCTTCCTTCCTCTTCAATTTTTTGAAATAGCTTGAAAGAAGGATAGGAGTTAGTTCTTCTTTGAATATTTGGTAGAATTCACTTGTGAAGCCATCTGGCCAAGGGCTTTTGTTTGTTGGGGTTTTTTTGATAACTGTTTTGATCTTATTTTTGTAGTCGGTCTGTTTAGGTTTTCTGATTCTTCCAGATTAATTTTTGGAAGATTTATGTTTCAAGGAATTTGTCCATTTCATCTAGGTTGTCTAGTTTATTGGCATACAGTTCTTCATAGTATTTTTTTTATAATATTTTGTATTTCTGTTGTGCCAGTTGTTATTTCTTTATTCTCATTTCTAATTTTATTTGAGTCCTCTTTCTTTTTTTTTTTGGTGAGTCTGGTTAAAGGTTCATTGATCTTGTTTACTTTTTCAAAGAACCAGCCTGGTTTCATTGATCCTCTGTATTGTTTCTTTAGCCTCTATGTCATTTATTTCCACTTTGATATTTATTATTTTCTTCATTCTACTACCTCTGAGCTTTACTTACTGTTCTTTTTCTAGTTCTTTTAGATGCAGGGTCAAGTTGTTTATTTGAGCTTTTTCTAGCTTCTTAAGATATGCCTATAATTCTATAAACTTTCCTCTCAGGACTGCTCTGTTGTGTCTCATAAATTTTGACTTGATGTGTGCTCATTATCATTTGTTTTTAGGAATTTTAAAAGTTCTTCTTGGATATCATTGTTAATTTATTCATTATTTAATAACATGCTATTTAGTTTCCAAGTGTTCGAGTATTTTTCAGTTTTTCTGTTGTGGTTGATCTCTAGTTTCATGCTATTGTGATCAGAGAAAATGCTTGATATGATTTTAATCTTCTTAAAATTTTTGAGGCTGCTTTTGTGCCCTAACATGCGGTCTATCCTAGAAAATGTACAATGAGCACTTGAAAAAATGTATATTCTGCTGCTTTGGGGTGAAAGGTTCAGAAGATATTTATTAAATAAAGTTGACCTAGTGTGTCCTTTAAGTCTGCTGTTTCTTTGTTAATTTTCTTTCTTGAGGATCTATCTAGTGATGTTAGTGCAGTATTGTAATCCCCTACTATTATAGTATTGCTGTTGATATTGCCCTTTATATCCATCAAAGTCTGCTATATATATTTAGGTGCTCCTATATTAGATGCGTATATATTTATAATGGTTATATCTTCCTGTTGGTTTGCCCCCTTTATCATTATATAGTGACCTTCTTTATCTCTTACTATAGTTTGGTTTTAAAGTGCATTTTGTCTGATATAAGTATTGCTACCCCAGCTTTTTTTTCATTTCCATTTGCATAAAATATTTTTCCCATCCTTTTACTTTCAGTCTCTGTACATCTTTTGTTTTAAGGTGTGTCTCTTATAGACAGCATATGTATGGGTCCTGATTTCTTATCCATGCAGCTACCCTATGTCTTTTGATCAAATCATTTAATCCATTTACATTTAAAGTTATTATTGATATGTAGTTGTTTATTGCTATTTTATTTTTTAAAGCTGTATTCCGCTTTTGCTATATATTTTTTCCCCTTTGATCTATTTACAACAGGCCACTTAACATTTCTTGCAGCATTGGTTTGGTTGTAGTGAATTCCTTGAGCTTTTTTTTTTTTGTCTGGGAAGCTTTTTATTTCTCCTTCAATTTTAAATGATAGCCTTGCTGGATAAAGTAGTCTTGGTTGTAGGCTCTTGTTCTGCATTACTTTGAATATTTCTTGCCATTCCCTTCAGGCCTCAAGTGTTTCTGTTGAGAAGTTGGATATCATCCTTATTGGGGTGATATCCTTTTTTTCTCTAGCAGCTTTTAATATTTTCTTTTTATCACTTAGCTTTGGTATTTTAATTATACTGTGTCTTGGTGTAGATTTCTTTGGGTTTCTTTTTAATGGTGTTCTCTGTGCTTCTTGAACTTGTGAGGCTTTTTCCTGCATTAATTTAGGAAAGTTATTAGCTATGATATGATTGAACAAATTTTCTATCCCTTGTTCTTTCTCTTCTTCTTCAGTAACCCCTATGATGTGATATTATTTCTCTTCATGTTGTCACAGAGCTCTCTTAGAGTTTCCTCAGACTTTTTGAGTCTCTTTTCTTTTTTCTGCTCTACTTGCATGCCTTCATTTATCTTGTCCTCTAACTCACTGATTCGATCCTCAGCTTCATTTTTCCTGCTTTTAATTCCTTCCATGGTGGTCTTCATTTCTGATATTGTATCTGTCATTTCTGACTGATTCTTTTTTATTATTCCAATGTCCTTTTCTATATTTGCTATCTCTTTATTTAGGTGTTCATAATGACCATCTATTGTTGTTCTAAGATCTTGAGCATCCTAAGAATTGTTATTTTAATCTCTGCGTCCAGTAATTTGGTTATATCTGATTCACTCAGGTCCTTTTCTGGGGATTTCTCTTGACTTATTTGTGTTGCATTTCTCTGCCTTCCATTTTGTCTGTGTATAAGAAAGTTTTGGCCACTGGAGTACACTGGTTGTGGCCTCTGTGTTCCCTAGGTGTGGTCTGTCTGCAAGCCTGCCACTGCCTCTGCCACTGCTGCCCAGGGCCTTTGGGTATGGGCATTACTGGTGCCAGCCCACTGGGCTGTCACTGTGGTTTCCACCTCTCTTTCACAGGAGGTGCTGTGATCATGTACCCGGGTCTACAAGCCTCTGTGGCCTCGGCCTTCACCCTGCCCCCATGGGTGGGGTTATGCACCGCACCCAGGCCGCAAGCCTTGGCACTGCAGGCAGGGGTGAGCACCTTTGTTCAGATGTGGTTCTTCACCTGATTTCAGGCTTTTGCCCCGCCCCTGCAGGAGGAGCCCACTCGGGGTCTGCTGCAAGCCTCGGCTCTGTGGGCCAGGCAGGGCTGCACACCTGTGCTCAGTCACGGGTCTCCGCTGTTTCTGGGCTTTGCCCCACCCCCGCGGAGGAGCCAACTTGCTCATTGGGCCACAAGCCTTGGTCCATAGGCCCAGCAAGGCTGGATGCCCATTTGCCCTCACTCAGCGGTGAGTCTCCGTTCCTTCTAGGGCTCCCACCCTTCCCCCGCAAGTGGAATTGCAGGCGGGCCTGCAGCCTGGCCTGACCACTTTCGCGTGTCCCCTTTACCTCTGCTGGGCAAGACTGAGCTCTCACCCAGGCCTCAATCATGACCAGCTGGCCTCTGTGCTTTCCGATAGAATTGCAGTTTGCATCCCACCGCTGCCTACCCTCTGACAAGCCCTCAGCTGTGTGAGTGAGAGCGCTGCAGCTCAGACCCTAACACTTCATACTGTAGTCGCAAAGGCTCCCTCCTTCTAAGCGACTCTGCTCTGAGTGCTATGAAAGAGCTTGTTTGGCTGGTATCCTGCTTCCCTTTGCTGATATTGCTGTTTCCAGTGGAAATATTCTCTTCAGATTTGGGGAGGGACTCAGCCCAGGGGTTAGGGTGGCTGTCCCTCAAAGTGTTTCTCCCTGTGCCTCCTACATTACACTCTCTTCCCACTGCTCCAGTCCTCTCCTCTCTCCCCCCAACCCCAGAGCCCCAGGTGAGTGATTGTGAGAGAGGTTTTCTGCCCAGTCCTTTTAAGAAGAATCCTGGGTCTGAGAAATCTGTCTCTTTCTCACAAACAGTATCCTGACTTGTTTTGCAGCTAAATACTGTCCATACGCCTCTTCTAAGCTCTGGGGCTGCAGGCTGGGACTTTGTTCCTGGGGCTCAGGACCCTCTCCGCTCTGCTAAACTCACTTCCCAGCACACGAGTCTCTCCCAGCTGCCATTTGCTCTGGGGAGTTGGGCAGCCCTCTCCACATTTCCACTTTTCCTACCAGTCTCAGTGTGGCTTCTTCAGTGTTCCTTGGTTGAAGAGTCCTCTTAGTTTAGACCAAAGTTGATTTGACCTGATGATGGTTCTTAAAATTAAGTTGTAATCCACTTTGGTTCTGGGAGGTGGAAGTTGGTACATCTGCCTACTCCATTGCCATCTTGCTGCTCCCTCTATAAACAAGTTTTTAATTTTAATCTGGTCAAGGTCTTTCCTTCTTTTCTAAAATCATTAATTTCTACTTTCTGTATTTGTTTTAAGAACTGAAAGGAGTGTGGTCTCTATTATTGCTATTTTTTTTTAAAAAAAAACTTAATTAATGATACTTCCATGTCAAATTTTGTGAACTTTCTATGGTCATTTGATTATAAGTTATATATTTTGTTTAGTGTATATTTACATATAAGTACTATATAGAGTACAGCCTTATTAGTATACAACTTATACCCTTTATAACAGTGGTAAAAATCATTTAAAGTGTTTGCTCAAATACAGATTTCTTAGAACTACTCCCAGAATATATGATGCTGTAGACATGTGTAGGGTCTTAGAATGTGCTTTATTTCATAAGAATCCTAGCAAAGTTTGCTGCAAGTGATCATCGAACCACACTTTGAGAAACTCTTCTCTACATTTGTACTTATTTTTATTTTGTGCTTCATTTTTTTATGAGCTGGAACAGTAAATTAAAAGTACTAATATTATTCTATTTTCTGTTGCTTTGGCATTTTGAATGGTGATACAAAGTAGTATGATTCAGCAAAACTTATAAAATATGTACATTTTATTACTGTCAATTGCCCTTTGTTTCTCCATTCTTTCTTTTTAAACTGTCTAGTATTACTGTCTAACATCTAGTTTTTTTGTTTGCTTCTATGTATGTATATTTTCCTAGGATGATTCTTCCTATTTTTTAAAACTTTTAGTCTTTCTAAATGAGTGCTAAAACATTTCTTATGAATGGAAAATATTGATTTTTCCCCCCACAGTCTGATAGTGTTTTTCTTTTGATAGTTCAGTTTTTTTTTTCATTTTCATTATGACATATGTCTGATATGGGCTGTCATTGTATTTTGGAAAAGTAAGCATTTGTGTTGGCTTGAGACTTAGAAATTGTCAGAAGCACTTCTGTTTAACTCAAGCTTGTCATAAACATACACAGCAGGGATCACTAATAACAAAATCTATCTCAACCACCAGAAGTTATTCTGAATTTTTGTAGTGTGTGTCAAACAAGGCTTAATCCAAAGTGAAAAAGGAGAGAGAAGAAGGAAATAAAATTTGCAATAACTTATCTTGCATTTAAAATGATCTAAAATAGACATAGTTATGAGTTATCAAATTATTATATACTAAGTTTATTAAATTATCTAAAGCATGTTTCATAAAGCTTTAGAGCCATATACTCAGAATACCACTTTCTCAGCTTCATAAAGGTATGTGAAATATGATAAAATACAACTGTTTAAATTGTACAATTTGATAAATTTGAAATATGCCTAAAAACATAACCACAAGTACATTAATGAATATATCTATTGTCCATAAAAATTCCTGTATTCCCCGTTTACATTTTTCCCCTGGACCCACCCACCTCCTTCTGCTACTCCAAACATCTATAGTCATCCATTCATCTGCTTCCTAGCATTATAAATTACTTCAAATTTTCTGGAATTTTAAATAAGTGAAATAATACATTAGACACTCTTATGTCTCTTTCCTGTCACTCAGCACATAATTATTTTAAGATTTACTTTTTATTTTATTTTTTTTAATTTTTTAAATTAATTTTTAGAAAGGAGAGAGAATGAGAGAGAGAGAGAGAGAGAGAGAGAAGGGGGAGGGAGGAGCAGGAAGAATCAACTCCCATATGTGCCTTGACCAGGAAAGCCCAGGGTTTTGAACCGGCAACCTCAGCATTCCAGGTCAATGCTTTATCCATTGCGCCACCACAGGTCAGGCTTAAGATTTATTTTATTGCATGATCAAGATTTTATTTTTCTTGCTCAGTAGTATTCCTGCCTATGATATATAGTAGTCCTCCTTATTGTGGTTTCCAGGATTTCAGTTACCCCTGGTCAAGTGTGGTTTGAATATATTGAATGGAAAAATACAGAAATAAAAAAAATTCATAAGTTTTAAATTGCATATATTCTGAGTAGTGTGAGAAAATCTTACAAGTCCAATTCTGTCCCTCCTAGGATGTGGGTAATTCTTTTCTCCAGCATATCAACACTGTATATACTACTTTATTTACTTACTTATTTTGCCATTAAACCTTGCCAACTTTGTCAAAAATCAGTTGGCCATATGTGTGTGATTCATTTTTGGACTTTTAAATTGTTTCTATTGATCAATCTGTTCATCTTTACGTCAATACTTGAAATCAAGCTGGGTAAATTCTCCAAATTTGTTTCTCTTTTTCAAAGTTGTTTGGGCTACTATAGTTCCTTTACATTTTTATATAAATTATAGAATTAACTTTCATTTCCTACACAAACGCCTGCTAGGATCATTATTCAACATTTGATTTACAGATCGGTTTCCTAGCAACATTAAGATATCTGATTTATGATCATGTCTCAGACATCACTGATCTATATACAGTGTCCAATTTTTGATAGCTGGTATCTAGGTAAAACAATGTAAGAAAATCAGAAAGGGAACAAGCTGGAGCAGTAAGCAACTTTAATTATTGACAATAATGTAAGTCATGGGATCTCAGTTACAGCTCTACTCTGGGTGACCTAGAGATTTGCTTGAGTGATCGAAAAACTACACTTCTCACTGTCCCTTAATATGACAATCTAGTATTGATTTCTTTATACATTGCAGAAATGATTGTTACTCCTTCTCTTCTACTCTATCTCACTAGCAGTCCACTTTGAAAGATGACAGGTCTGAATGAATCCTTATTATGCCCTTGTTTCTCATGCTCAGTGAAATTCCTTTTGCCCAAGCTCCTGGATTTTGATAGTTCAAGCAGTGTATCATTAGTTTATTACATTTTGGCCACCCAAGTTAGGTGGATTTGGGATACTACCAGAATTTTACAGAGACATCTGTCCTCAACATCCTTCCTGGATTTGGTCCAAACCCTACTATAATTTGAACATTGTCCTTCATACATTGTGACTTGGAGTAATAGCTGTTTCAATTTATCAAAGATGGGTTTTTTTAATTGCTTTTCTCTTTCTTTTTTTCTTTCTTTCTTTCTTTTTTTTTTTTTGCTTCTCATTCTTTTATTATTAGTATTAATTTGGGTTTTAGAAAACACATTGTAAAAGGACAAAACCACAACTAAACAAAGCCTTTCCTTTTCCACCTTGGTTAACTTTAAGATGTTAAAATCATCTTTCTTCATGCTTGGGTCAGTGTTTGGTTGAGGAGAGAAAAGAGAGGAGAGAAGAGATGTTGAAAGAACTTTGCTAAAAAGAACCCTGTAGGAATCTCTGTTTTAGTTTACCTGGCAGGGACTTTCTCAACATCTATCCCATTTGTGCCCTGCAAAAATCACCACTCTGCCTTATCAAACGGATGTATCAAACACTTTATCTCTAATTCAGCTGAGATAAAAAGAATGACAAATTACCAGAACAGGTAAATTCACAAAGTGACAATTGATTTACTGGTTTTCAGGAACTTTCCTTATACAGCATCTATTCTTCATGTAGCCAAGATCATTTCCAGCTCTTGTTCTTCAGTTCTGTTCACTGGGTAGGGATCTTGCACATGTCTGCCCCACAGGAGCCGGCCTGGGCACCAGCTCTTTTTTATATACAGTGTGAAGAAACTGAAGTTCAGAGAAGTTAGGTGACACAGTCAAAGGCATTAATTCAGACACTGCAGAGCCAAGACTCTACCTTCTTCTTTTTTTTTTTTTTTGTACTTTTCTGAAGCTGGAAAAAGGGAGACAGACAGACACCTGCCCGTGCCTGTCTTGGATCCACCCGGCACGCCCACCAGAGGGTGATGCTCTGCCCATCTGGGGTGTCGCTCTGTCGCGACCAGAGCCATTCTAGCGCCTGAGGCAGAGGCCACGGAGCCATCCCCAGCACCCAGGCCATCTTTGCTCCATTGGAGCCTTGGCTGCGGGAGGGGAAGAGAGAGACAGAGAGGAAGGAGAGGGGAAGGGGTGGAGAAGCAAATGGGCGCTTCTCCTGTGTGCCCTGGCCAGGAATCGAACCCGGGACTTCTGCACGCCAGGCCGACGCTCTACCACTGAGCCAACCGGCCAGGGCCAAGACTCTATCTTCTTAGCTAAAGGTGCTATTATTTTATTTTTTAAAAATATCATCTCTGAGCATGGTAATGGCTTTATGATGGGTCCTTCCCAGGGCCCCTTATAGTATCTGCACACCAGAGTCAATTGCAGCCTTGAACCACTGCCCAGCCTCCTTACCTGTGATCTTTGAGCACTGATGGAGGTTGTACACTGTATCTCTAATAACTGTCTTAGGAGGATTATATTATTTCTTCAGACACTGGTTCAGAGCATATAGTCACATGCCTCAGGTCATACTGATGAAAATTGTAGAGCTGAGCTAGGACTCAGATATGACCTAAATCCAGGATACTTTCCAGTGCAGAAGGCTGCATCCCAACTAAACTGGTTAGCTAGTACTTTCTTCTTCCCTCAACCCAGCAGCCCCTATCATATATTTTGGCTATATCACTTCTTTTTTTTTTAATGTTTTATTTTTTTTAATTTTTTTATTATTTATTCATTTTAGAGAGGAGAGGGGGGGAGGGAGAGAGAGAGAGAGAGAGAGAGAGAGAGAGAGAGAGAGGAAAGACAGAGAGAGAGAAGGGGGGAAGCATCAACTCCCATATGTGCCTTGACCAGGCAAGCCCAGGGTTTTGAACTGGCGACCTCAGCATTTCTAGGTCGATGCTTTATCCACTGCATCACCACAGGTCAGGCTATATCACTTCTTGAATTAGTCCAAATAGTCTAGTTCATACAAGGTGGTTTCAAACTCTGAATAAAGCCAATGGGGAAAAATCTTACTTGTAAACCCTTTATTGATACTGTTCTAAAATGTCATCAAGTAGCAGAGATTTGGAAAGTTTCCACTATAACCAGCTATGAGATACTGAATTAGAGGCTCTCAAAGTTAATTGTGTTGTAAATATTGCAGTACCAGGTTTAATCATCTGATCTTGTTTCAAGTTTACCTACCTGGAAAAAAAAACTGTGCTGCTTTATTACCTGGAATGGCAAAATTTTCATGAGTTATCAGAAGTGCTACGCTGTATCTGGTAGGAAGGAAAATTATTTTCTTGAACTCTTTCAAATCCGTCTTTGAAAGTTGTTAAGAGAGCACAAAATATTAGTGAACTTGAAGACATAACAGTAGAAACTGTCTATAATGAAATAGAAAAAACCTTAAAAGTGAACAAGTATCAGTGAACTATGAGACAAATTCAAGGAGCTAAATGTACAAGTAATTATAGTTGTCTAAGAATAGGATAGAGGTAGGTCTGAAAAAATATTTGAAGAAAAATATAATTGAAAAAGTATCCAAATTTTGTGAAAATTACAAACATGCAGATGTAAAAGTTTGAGAACCACAAATATAAGAAACACAGAGAAAACTATACCAATTCACAACATAATCAAATTGTTTAAAACAAGTAAGAAAATATCAAAAATCATTCAGAAAATATATGCATTATATGTTCAGAAGAGCAAAGATATGTATGACATCAGATTTCTCATTGGAAACAAGAGAAGCAAATATAAGTAAATAAATAAATAAAATAGGGGTGTAGCATCTTTAAAGTACTGATAGAAAAATATTCTGTCAGCCTACAATTATATATCCAGCAAAAATATTCTTCAAAAAAGAAGGATATCAGGATACTAATTTTGACTATTCATAGGCATCCCTTGCTGGGTCTCAGAGTAAAGCCAGTGGGGAATATATATTTAGAGAGTTCTTGTGTACATATATGAGAGATTCCTTAGGATACCTACCTGTGATTGAAATTGCTCAGTCGAAAGGAATTTCTTCATAAGACTTTCAAAGAAATGACCATACAATTCATCTCATTGATTTGTTTGAGATTTTCAATTTTAAACCTGTAGTATGTCTCAGAGTTAATTTGGATCAAATGGTAAAGAAAATAATAGTATTTCTAAAAGAAGATATCTCTTTAAAAACCAGCTTGCCACCACCATTCAGAAATTATAAGTATAATAAACTAGTCTAAAAGAAAAAGACAAATGAACCTGTGTTGAATTTGGAAGATGACAACAAACTGTGAAAAGAAGATAGCACTCTAAGAGCAGTTGGAATCACCAATAAAACAGAAATTACATTCTTCTGCAAAAAAGACTATAAAAATTACAAAGCAAATCCCATTCTATCCTTGTAAAAACCTCTCAGGGACTTCCTTTTTGCATCCCTTTATTAAACTCTTTATTCCACTAGTGAGTTTATGAAATTAACAAATGGACTTAAAAACTTTTTTAAGGACTTAAATAAAGACATTTTCCACACATACACAAGTTGCCATAATTCTTCACACAGCTATCTGCAGTGCAAGAAATGTTAAGAGAAGTCTTTTAAGCAAAGGTGAATGATATCAGATGAAAACCTGGATTTACACAAAGAAAGGGAAAACAACAAAATGTTAATTATATGAATAAAAATAGATATTTCTGTAAAGAACTTCTGTAAGTTTCTTACATTATAAAAGAAATGATAAAATAGCACAAAATAATAGACTGATAAATTAAAGTGGTATGATATAAACCCTAAAGCAACAACTAAAACAGCATAACAAAAATTTATAACTATTAAGCCAAAAAGAAGATTAAATGAAATAATAAAAAAATGCTCAAATAGTCTCAAATAAGAGAGAAAAAGAAAAATGTGATTAAAAAACCCCCAGATGGAATATGTAGAATACAACTATCAAGATTGTGTAATCCCAGAATTATTTAAAATCACACTAAATATAAATGGTCTAAACATCCTAATCAAAAGGTAGAGTAGATTAAATCAATTGTCAGAGTAAATTAGAGGGGAAAAAAGGACATTTTTATATGCTGCCTATAAGAAACCTAAAAAAAAACCACCTTTAAATATAAAGACACAATTTAGTTAAAAATAAAAGGATGGCCACAATGTATATGTGACAATAACCTTAATCAAAAGAAAATTGGAGTAGTTATTTTAATTTTAGACTAATTAAATTTAAATTTCAGAGCAAAGACTGTAACCTGGGATAAAGAGGAAAATTTTACAAAGGGTCAATTTATCAAGAAGACATAAGATTTCTAAATGTTTGTGCACCTAATAACAGAACTTCAACATAAATAAAGCAAAAACTAATAGAAAGCAGTTGACAAATTTACAACTGCTGCTGGGTGTTTTAACACACTATCTCAATAAAACGAATGGAGAGAAATTAGTAAGAATATAAAGACTTGAGCAACACTCTTGACCAACTTGACCTGTATCTCATAAAATGCTCCACCAAACAACAGATACTTTTCAAGTGCACACAAAAACCTTATTAAGATAAACCATATTTTGGGTCACAAAACAAGTCTGAATGCATTCATTTTATTTTGAGTTAAGGCACAAGGTTTTCTTTAAATATTTCTTTGGGGGAGGGGACACCACACCTCTATTCAAGTAAGAGAAATATTTTGAACAATACGGAGGTCTTTTTATTATTTCACACTTACCATGCCATGAATTGATAGGGAGTGGGTTCCAGCAGCTCAGGCTCCTTTCTGTGGGTTCTCACAAAGTGCATCTCTGGGTGGAGCAGGCTGGCACTTCAGTTGAACCCGGGTGCCTTTTTCTTTGGCTTCCTTCTTTTTCTGATCTTTTTCTTTACATTTTCAGGAAGCTGTCTTGGCTCTTAGAGTGCTTAAAATGCTCAATATGTACATTAATTGTCTTGACAAGAATCTTATCCTTAACTTGTTTGTTCACAGCAATGCCTACTGCATGCTGGGTGACATTGTAGACTCCTCCAGTTTTGCCGTGGGAACATTTGTGGAGCATTCCTTTTTGAACAGTGCCATTCCCTTGATGTTTACAATATCACCCTTCCTGTAGATTTGCATGTGTGTGGCCAAAGGAACAACTCCATTTTTTTTGTTTTTTTTTAAAATAATTTTATTTTTTTAAAGGGGTGACATCAATAAATCAGGATACATATATTCAAAGATAACAAGTCCAGGTTATCTTGTCGTTCAATTATGTTGCATACCCACCACCCAAAGTCAGATTGTCCTCTGTCACCTTCTATCTTGTTTTCTTTGTGCCCCTCCCCACCCCCTTTCCCTCTCCTATTCCCCCCTCCCCCCCATAACTACCACACTCTTATCAATGTCTCTTAGTTTCACTATTATGTCCCACCTACGTATGGAATAATACAGTTCCTGGTTTTTTCTGATTTACTTATTTTGCTTCGTATCATGTTATCAAGATCCCACCATTTTGCTGTAAATGTTTCGATGTCATCATTTCTTATGGCTGAGTAGTATTCCATAGTGTATATGTGCCACATCTTCTTTATCCAGTCATCTATTGATGGGCTTTTTGGTTGTTTCCATGTCCTGGCCACTGTGAACAATGCTGCAATAAACATGGGGCTGCATGTGTCTTTACGTATCAATGTTTCTGAGTTTTGGGGATATATACCCAGTAGAGGGATTGCTGGGTCATAAGGTAGTTCTATTTTCAGTTTTTTGAGGAACCACCATACTTTCTTCCATAATGGTTGTACTACTTTACATTCCCACCAACAGTGGATGAGGGTTCCTTTTTCTCCACAGCCTCTCCAACATTTGCTATTACCTGTCTTGCTAATAACAGCTAATCGAACAGGTGTGAGGTGGTATCTCATTGCCATTTTGATTTGCATTTCTCTAATAACTAAAGAAGATGAGCATCTTTTCATATATCTGTTGGCCATTTGCATTTCTTCCTGGGAGAAGTGTCTATTCATATCCTCTTCCCATTTTTTTATTGGATTGTTTGTTTGTTTGTTGTTGAGTTTTATGAGTTCTTTGTATATTTTGGATATTAGGCCCTTATCTGAGCTGTTGTTTGAAAATATCATTTCCCATTTAGTTGGCTTTCTGTTTATTTTGTTATCAGTTTCTCTTGCTGAGCAAAAACTTCTTAGTCTGATGTAGTCCCATTCATTAATTTTTGCCTTCACTTCTCTTGCCATTGGAGTCAAATTCATAAAATGCTCTTTAAAACCCAGGTCCATGAGTTGAGTACCTATGTCTTCTTCTATGTACTTAATTGTTTCAGGTCTTATGTTTAGATCTTTGATCCATTTTGAGTTAATTTTTGTACAGGGGGAGAGACTGTAGTCCAGTTTCATTCTTTTGCATGTGGCTTTCCAGTTTTCCCAGCACCATTTATTGAAGAGGCTTTCTTTTCTCCATTGTGTGTTGTTGGCCCCTTTATCAACAATTATTTGACTATATATATGTGGTTTTATTTCTGGACTTTCTATTCTGTTCCATTGGTCTGAGTGTCTATTTTTCTGCCAATACCATGCTGTTTTGATTGTCGTGGCCCTATAATAGAGTTTGAAGTCAGGTATTGTAATGCCTCCAGCTTCATTCTTTTTCTTTAGGATTGCTTTGGCTATTTGGGGTTTTTTATAGTTCCATATAAATCTGATGATTTTTTGCTCTATTTTTTTAAAAAACATCATTGGAAGTTTGATGGGAATTGCATTAAATTTGTATATTTCTTTGGGTAATATAGCCATCTTGATTATATTTATTCTTCCTAGCCAAGAACAAGGTATATTCTTCCATCTCATTATATCTTTTTCGATTTCCCTTAACAATGGTTTATAGTTTTCATTATATAAGTCCTTTACATTCTTTGTTATGTTTATTCCTAAGTATTTTATTTTTTTTTGTTGCAATCGTGAAGGGGATTATTCTTTTGAGTTCGTTCTCAGTTGTTTCATTGTTGGCATATAGAAAGGCTATTGACTTCTGTATGTTAATTTTGTATCCTGCGACCTTACTGTATTGGCTTATTGTTTCTAGTAGTCTTTTTGTGGATCCTTTGGGGTTTTCGATGTATAGGATCATATCATCTGCAAAAAGTGATACCTTTACTTCTTCTTTTCCAATATGGATGCCTTTTATTTCTTTGTCTTGTCTGATTGCTCTGGCTAGAACCTCTAGTACCACATTAAATAAGAGTGGAGAGAATGGACAACCCTGTCTTGTTCCTGATTTAAGGGGGAAAGCCTTCAGTTTTGTGCCATTTAATATGATGTTAGCTGATGGTTTATCATATATGGCCTTTATCATGTTGAGATATTTTCCTTCTATACCCATTTTGTTGAGAGTCTTAAACATAAAATTGTGTTGTATTTTATTGAAAGCCTTTTCTGCGTCTATTGATAAGATCATGTGGTTTTTGTTCTTTGTTTTGTTGATATGGTGTATTACGTTAACCGTTTTACGTATGTTGAACCATCCTTGAGATTCTGGGATGAATCCCACTTGATCATGATGTATTATTTTTTTAATATGTTGTTGTATTCGATTTGCTAGTATTTTGTTTAGTATTTTAGCATCTGTATTCATTAGAGATATTGGTCTGTAGTTTTCTTTTTTTGTGCCATCCTTGCCTGGTTTTGGGATGAGGGTTATGTTGGCCTCATAAAATGTGTTTGGAAGTATTGCTTCTTCTTCAATTTTTTGGAAAACTTTGAGTAGAATAGGAACCAAGTCTTCTTTGAATGTTTGATAAAATTCGCTGGTATAGCCGTCAGGGCCTGGACTTTTATTTTTGGGGAGGTTTTTAATGGTTTTTTCTATTTCTTCTCTACTGATAGGTCTGTTTAGGCTTTCTGCTTCTTCTTGACTCAGTCTAGGAAGGTTGTATTTTTCTAGGAATTTATCCATTTCTTCTAGGTTGTTGAATTTAGTGGCATAAAGTTTTTCATAGTATTCTACAATAATTCTTTGTATATCTACGGTGTCCGTTTTTGTTTTAAGATCAATAAGTAGCTGTCTTATATATTTTGGTGCTCCTTGGTTTGGTGCATATATATTAAGAATTGTTATGTCTTCTTGATTCAGTGTCCCCTTAGCCATTATGAAATGGCCATTTTTGTCTCTGAGTACTTTTCCTGTCTTGTAGTCAGCATTATCCGATATGAGTATTGCTACACCTGCTTTTTTTTGGATGTTATTTGCTTGGAGTATTGTTTTCCAGCCTTTCACTTTGAATTTGTTTTTATCCTTGTTACTTAGATGAGTTTCCTGTAGGCAGCATACAGTTGGATTTTCTTTTTTAATCCATTCTGCTACTCTGTGCCTTTTTATTGGTGAGTTTAATCCGTTTACATTTAGTGTAATTATTGATACTTGTGAGTTCCCTATTGCTATTTTATATCTTGCTTTCTGTTAGTTTTGTGTTTTGTTTGATCCTTCTCTTTCGTTTTTCTATCTTTTGTTTTTATTTGGTTGTATTCCATACCTCTTTCCTCTGTTGCTATCTTTTTTATCTCATGTGCTTCTGTGGTAGTTTTTTCAATGGTGGTTACCTTTGAGTAATGAAAAGAGTCCCTACCCTGTTCATTTTAGCGAACTATTTTGTGAGTACTTTTGCACTCCATTGTCCTTTGCTACTGTTAATCTCCATCTTCTCCCCCTCTTTCTTTTTGTTGTTGTCACAGTTTAAATTTGGTTTTATTGTGTTCTTCTTGGAGCTTTTACTTGTGGCTCTGTTTTTTTTTGTTCTTTGTATCTGATTGGAGAACCCCCTTTAGTAATTCCTGGAGTGGGGGTTTTCTGATAATAAATTCCCACATCTTTTCTGTATCTGTGAATGTTTTTATTTCTCCTTCATATTTGAAGGATAGCTTTGATGGGTATAGTATTCGTGGCTGAAAGTTCCTCTCTTTCAGGGCTTTAAATATTGGGGTCCACTCTCTTCTAGCTTGTAGAGTTTCTGCTGAGAAATCTGATGATAATCTAATGGGCCTTCCTTTATATGTTGTATTCTTCTTTTCCCTGGCTGCCTTGAGAATTTTTTCTTTGCTGTTGGTTTGTGTCAATTTCATTATGATATGCCTTGGAGTAGGTTTGTTGGGGTTAAGAAAACTTGGAGTTCTGTTTGCTTCTTGAACTTGAGGCTTTAGTTCTTTCCACAGGCTTGGGAAGTTCTCATCTATTATTTGTTTGAGTATGTTCTCCATTCCATTTTCTCTCTCTTCTCCCTCTGATATACCTATTATTCTTATGTTATTCTTTTTGATGGAGTCAGATAATTCTTGTAGGGCTATCTCATTTTTTTTTAATTTTTGAGTCTCTTTCTTCTTCTCTCTGTTGTGCCTCAAGTTGCTTGTCTTCTATTTCACTAATCCTCTCTTCTATCTGACCTGTTCTATTAGCTAAGCTTGTTACTTCGTTTTTCAGCTCGTGAATTGAGTTTTTCATCTCTGTTTGATTTGTTTTTATAGTTTCAATTTCCTTGGACATATATTCTTTGTATTCATTGAGTTGTTTTCTGAGCTCCCTAAATTGCCTTTCTGTGTTTTCTTGTATATCTCGGAGGATTTTTAGGATTTCTATCTTGAATTCTCTGTCATTTAGCTCCAAGGTTTCCAATATATTAAATTTTTTCTCCATAGATTTTTCCTCATCTAGCTGTGTTACCTCTCTTTCTTTTGTATCCATGATATTCAATTTTCTCTTCCTTAATGGCATCTGAGGGTGGTTTTGTTGATAGTATTAATGAGATTTAATAAAGAATAAAAAGTTAAAAAAATAAAAAAAATAATAAAAAAATAAAAAATTGAAGAGTTGTTTTTTTAAAAAAAATTAATAATGAAATAAAGAAAAATAAAATAAAATAAAAATTAAAAAAAAAGGAAATTATTCCCCCCTCCTTTTTTCCTCTCCTCTCCTCTCCCCTCTTTCTTGAGAAAATCTTGTGGTGAACTGTGAATTATAACAAACAATGCCTGTGATGGAGGGCCTGAATTGGGGAAAAGTAATAAAGGGGCAAAAAAAAAAATTAAAAAAATGCGTATGGACCCACAAAAAGCAAATAAGGAAAAAATTTCGGTCAAGAATAAAATGATTTGCTTTTAGGTGTTGGTTGTCTAAGAGTTATGATGAGAGGAATAAGAGGAAAACGGAAAAACGGGGGGACAAATTAAAAAATTACTATTGTATTTAGTGGAACAAGAACTAGATAATATGGAGAGCCAGGGATGGGAGCACTGCTAGTGCATTAAAAGGTGAAGTAAAAACCCCCAAAATGCCACAAACAAAAGTTTGAGTCCCAGATAAGATAATTTGTTTGTTATTGAGGTTTGAATGAGAGGAAATGTAAAGGAGAAAGGAAGAAACTAATATAGAGGGAGAAAAGAAAGAGAGAGAGAGAGAAAAAAGAGGGAACCACTAAAAGAAGAAAAAAGAGGAGAGAGAGAGAGAGTTAAGGGTTTTGAAGTGCAACCCTCATAGAGAGAAAGGAAGAGAAGAGAAAAGATAATGGGAGATGTAACACTTATGGGTAGTGTAGTTCAAGGAGAGGAGAGAGTAAGACCGACAGAGAGTTAATCGACCAAATTGGAGGAGGAAAAAAAGTATCAAGAATGAGGATAAGAGAAAGAAACGAACAAATATAATAAAATGGGATAGGTTATAAAGTCTGCAGATTATTCTTGATTTTGAGAGGTTATCTCCTTGCTTTTTCTTTTCTCTCCCTCTTCCTGGTTGGTGACTCTGTACCCTGGGTTCTGCCCCTTTTGCACGCTCAGGTAGAGGTTTGCAGTTGATAAGTCTCTATGGCAATGTCATGTATTGTGCTTTAGTCTCGTTGGCTGTCGAGGCTCATTAGCATTTATAGGCTCTGACAGTGAGAGAGTCCGTGTTCCTGGAGCCTTTCTCCTAGTCTTTCCTTCCTCAATTAGTAGCCTGATAATCCAGCTATGGGGTTGCTGCTGCCTCTGCCTGGATAGTAAGAGGCTCAAAGAGCTGGCAACTCCCCACTCTATTTCCACTCAGCACAGGGCTCTGGGTAAGGCTCAGTCAGTCAGAGCTGCTAGCATAATCAGGCGGGCTTTCCACCCACTCAAAGACCTCAGGATCTGCCACTCTGTCCGGTAACACAGGCGGGCGCCCACTTCCGGCGCGCTTGGAGGAAACTCTCACTCACTGTCTGCGTGCGCGCAGACCAGGATATCCAGCCAGCAGTCTCACGCTCTGAGTGAAACCCCCAACCGCATGGAAAAGTTGCAGCGTTGGAATTGGCTCTAGCTCCGTCCCCGTGCGAGGCTTTTGCAAGGCGCTGGGGCAGCCCGAGATTCTGCTTTGGCCCACACAAAGGCCCCTGACTCTGCCCCTCTGTGCGATAACACGGGCGCACACTGCCGAGGCACTCGGAGGAATCTCTCATTCACTATCTGCGCGACAGACCAGGATATGAGGCCGGCCGCGTTTCCCTCTGAGTGAAACCCCCTCCCGCACGGAAAATCTCCACCGTTGGAATTAGTTCTCACTCCCTCCCGTGCGTGGCTTTCCCAGGGCACTGGGGCTGCCCAGAGACTCTGCCCTTGGCCCACAGAAAGGCCTCTGACTCTGCCTCTACATGGAGCAACACGGGCACCCACTCCCGGGGCCTAGGAAGAAATCTCTCGCCCACTAACTGCGCGCACGCTGACCAGGAGACCGGGTAAAATGGCCGCTCCGCTTGTCTTTCTTTGTTTGGGTTTGGCGTGAGTGTTAGCTTGTATTGCCCGGGTTGCCACAGGATCAGTTTTTCCTCGGCTTGGATCTCTGTGCCACAGCCTGGTTCGGCTGTTTGTGCCACGGCCTGGATCTATTCACCCCCTTTGCCCGCCTCAGTTTCTATATTCACAGTTACCAGAGAAAGCCGCCCTGTTTAGGTTAGTGAGGAAGGCGGAGCATTTCTTACTCCCTATTTCCTTTGAGGTTTGTTTATATATTTAGCCAATTTTTCACTCGACCATACCTTTGGGTGTATTGCGAAGCATCTGGAGGCTCCAAGTATAGGTTTTTCTGTTTCTGGTTGAAGATCTTGTTGAGTTTTGGGGGAGATTTATCGGTATCGCTTCCTACCCCGCCATTACTCTGACGTCATCTAACTCCATGTTTTCTAAAGGACCTAGAGAACATATAGCAAGCACCTTTTCTCTTTCTCTTTGTGTTAATCATTTGGCAAATTATTGGAAGATGGCAGTTCCAGCCAAAAAGCTAGAGAGTACATTTTAAAGGAGCTTTTATATATAACAATGCTGTGCATTAGCTGCTATTAAACTAACTGCATTCATGTGTAAAGCTGCTGAAGGCAGAAGAACAATCTTAAAACATGAGAAGGTAAAACACTGACATTTATAAGAATAAATGAATATATTATACTCTATTCGTTATGGAAGGAATTTTAGAGAGAGCAAGGTGTAATTATCAAAACATGTCTTTGTTCAGGACATGAAAGCTGAAACAATGATTAAAAACTACACATTTCATCCTTCCCCTTTGTGAGCTCAGATTGGAGACAACCTAAAGACACAATGTAAATAATATATTAAAGCTTCCATTCCAGAGGAATTTGAGTTTCAGAGGAGAAATATTTTCTTTTTCCCAACAAGACTGACAGAAATATTTTAAGCACAACAAAGTGACCCACTAACCTCTGATGCTCTCTATAGATTGGGTTGCTTTAGAAAGAAGTCAAATGATGTTTCTCATGGAAGGCAGAAGTCAATACTTCTTACACAGAGTCGCATAGTCACATCCTGGCCTTTTCATTGGAAAAAAGCCCTTAGGGACACCCTCCCTCCCAGGCAAGAGGAAGATTGGAGATAGACCTATCAGTGCACAAAAATAACTCTAGATAACATGGAGTGTTTCTCAGTGGAGTCTTATTTCACATGAACTAGAAAGAGAGTGATATTGTTGCAGGAATTACAGCTGGTGGAGGACAGATGATAAGAGAGTTTAATGGAGGAAGAATTTATTAGTAGGCGGCAGAGGACTTGACACTAGTAGCACCAAAGCACAAGCTCCCCGAAGTTAAATTTCTTACATCTTATATAACTTTTACAACTTCTGTGCAAGGGGCGCATGATTCCTTTGTCTGAGGTCCTACGTGCACCTCGTGGCTCAAGGTGGGGCAGGGGAGTTTCAGCAGGGCAGCAAGGGAAAAGGGGTTTCCTGACCCCTGGCCCTATCTATTTATAGATTCTGTTTCTCTTGTGAGTGTTGTAAGATGTGGATAATCTTTAACTGGCAGAGCCAGTCATTCTTGCAGGCCCTTCTCCTGCATTCTTCTGGTTTCTCCCCTCTTAATATTATCAAGCAAAGTTTGTGTTTACCAAAGACATGGGAAAAGTGTCATATGTTCATAAAAATTTAAGACATTTCTCAGGAAAGGGAAGAAGAGAACTCACATGTATTAGTTATTTGCTATGTACCAGGCACTTTATATGTCTTATTACATTTATTTAACATATAGATTCCCTGTTTTCCATATGGTAAGTGCTAAGAGCTTTGACTTCGGTGCCCTAATGAAACCTAGTCTTCACAAAGTGTTAAAGACTTGCTGCTAACCACCAGTGACTGTCCATGTATGTACTTGCTAGTGGTCTCCTCTTTTGCATAGTTAGTTCTGTTACCATCAGTTCTATGACCTGTTTTCTCTGTGGTATTCAAGAGTGTCATAGACTGATACAAAATATTGACTTAGTAAGTTTATGTTGAATGACTGAACCAATAGGAGAGCAGTCAGGTTGCCTCAGGACTGGGTTACTCCAGATAGTGAAGGTATATTATTGGCCTATGGAATTATACATACAGTGATTCCTCCTCCCTTGGCATACTTGGGTCTACCCTTAAAGAAAGCCAGATACTCTACTAAATATATGTGCTCGCCACAACAACCTGTGAGATGGTTACTGTAATCCCTCTTTTGTAGACAATGAAACTGAAGCACAGAAGGGTAAGGAAATTTTCCCAGAAAATCTCATTCAGTTACTAGTGATTGAGTTGGAATTCTATGCCCAGATCTGAGGCCAAAGTCTTTTCATACTCCTCTTTATACTAAATTCCCAGGAAGGTTTCCATTTTATTCTTTGGCTTCTTGAAATTTCAGCCCATAGAGCCTCTTAAGAAACTTTTCCAAACTGGAGGAGGGGCAAGGCAGCAGGCGCTGTTCTTTCCGTTCTGTGACGGGTTAAACTCCACCAAGGACTTTGGGAACTTTTCCGCCCTCAGGAAATACAACTCATCTGTCTGTCAGCTACTTCGTTAATACCAGCCTTTGATCTAGACACAAGTTCTGGCATTTCCTACATAGTTTTCATTTACAAAAGAGGTTGCTTCAGAAATCACATATTGGGATTTGGAATGTGTTTTTCAAGTTGTATCACTTTTGCCATCTTCCGAAATTCCTTGACTCCCAAAATATCTTTGACTCCTCTCTACCTCCAGTCTAGAGATAGACATTTCCAAATTGAATTCTGCTCACCCACAGCTGACTTCACGCACCTGTGTTCTTTGAACAGTCTCCTGTCCAACACTGGCATTTCAGGAATGGCAGAAACATGTAGAATGGTTTTCTAAGCTCTAATAATTCCAGCCTCTTTATTTATTTACTTTTAAATTTCTCCCGTCTCATGGGAGCTACTTTCTAAACTTGTCTCTATGATGTCTGTTCTCTTTTCACCTTTCTAATTCTTCAGTGCCTACTTAATAACTCTGCATAGAAAATTCTTTCTGTTGAAATTACGAGTGTGGATTTTTTTTTCTCATGGCAATCCTGATCAATCCAGTATGCAGCAGCAAGATATTATAAAATTATCTCTCTTTAATCTAGAGCAGAGCCATCACAGTTACTCAGAGCAATGAAACTTTGGCTCTGGCCCTGTTTTATTTTTCCAAATGTTCAGGACAGATTGATTGGTGTGTATCAGTAGTTTATTCTCAGATCAATCAGCTTTGGTAGATGGGAAAGAGCCATGTAGTTAAAACATGTTTCACTGGGAGCTGACCCCAGAGAAAGAGCAATTATAAAAGGGGCATTTACAATGTAATTATAACTTGAGGTGATTAAACAATCTTAAAGGATTCCACATTCTTTGGAATCACAAAAGGAAGAGTACAGTATTTCATGCAGAATTAGTATTTATTATACCACATTCTATTTTTTTAATTGATAATATACATAAGAACATAATTTAACTCACCATTCTATGGATCATTTGGTAAATAAGAATATTCTAATTTTCCTAGAAATAACAGCATTTGAAATATCTAGTTTCTGGAATAGCATATATTCTGAGAGGGATAGGGAGAGGGAGGAAGAAAGAGAGAGAGGGAGAGAAAATTAAAATATGAAAAACAGATTAGGCCCTGGACAGTATTCTCAGTGGATAGAGCGCAGGCCGGCATCCAGATGCCCGGGTTCCATCCTGGGTCAGGGCACACAGGAGAAGGAACCATCTGCTTCTCTTCTTCCTCTTCTTCTCTTCCTTGCCCCCCTCCTGCAGCCAGTGGCTCATTTAGTCTAAGCATCAGCCCCAGAAGGGTTGCCGGGTGGATCCTGGTCCTGGCTCATACGAGAGTCTATCTCCTCTCTTCTCACTTTAAAAAACAAAACTAAATAGATTAGTCAAGAGTAATTTGGTGATTATATTTTTATGTTCTGGTTTCTATATTTTCAAGAAGTAAAGAAGCCATTAGTAACTCGAATTCTTACCCCTGCCCACCAAACAACGTTCCTACTTGGAAATATAGTCACACTGTAACCCAGTGAATTCTGTGGGGGAAAAATGTATCAGGAGTCTTACAATTTATTAGTGCAAAATTATAGAAATTAAGAACTAGAAAGAATCTTTTATTTTAGGCTATTTTTAAATTTATTTTAAAAACATTAATTAATGATATTTTAAAACATGCGTAAAAGTAGAGAGACTAACATAATGAACCCTCTTGTGCCCATTACCCAGCTTCAGTAACACATGCTTATCATAATCCATAAACAAAACTTTTATTTCTTCTTGAGTGAGCTTTGATAGTTTGCGTATTTCAAGAAATTTGTCCATTTCATATCTTACTATTCTTTGACTAGATGAAAGATGGATAGCGATGTACTTCTCTCAGTCCTGATATTGGTAACGTGCAAATGCTCTAGTTTATTCTTTATTGCTCTCATGTTTCATACGTCTCTGAGACACTGTTCATTTTTCTTCATTATTTTGTTTTTCTGTTTTTCAGACTGAATAATCTCTATTGACCTATCTTTAGGTTTGAAGATTATTATTTTTCGTAACCAGCTTAGATATGTTGTTTATCCTGTGTAGTGAATTTTTCATTTGTTATGGTAGTTACAACTCTAAAATTTCTATTTCTGTAAGATAGATGATTCCTGTCTCTTTTGTGTATAACTCCTATATTTCTATTTGACAAGAAATCATCCTTGTACATTCCTTTAATTCTGTATGCATGGCTCTCTTGAGTTCTTTGATCATATTTGATATGGCTGATTTAAAATGTATGCCAATTAATTCCAAAATCTGAGCTCCCTTAAGGACATTTTCTGTTTGCTTTCTTTCCCTCGCCATGAAGGTAGAAAACATTTTTATTTCTTTTCGTGTCTTGTAATTTTTGTTAAAAACTGGACATTTAAAGTCATACATTATAAAAAGACTGGTAACAGACACTTCTATTTCCCTTGAGTTGGTTGTTATTTCTGGACTTTTGTTGTTTCCTTTGTTTCTGCTTATTTGTTTAGCAACTTTTCTGGACTACTTCTGTAGATTCCATAGTCTCTGTAGTGTGTAATTACTGAATTCATTGCTAAATTTTTAAAATTTTATTATAATTTTTAAAATTTTAAACATGGCTTTCTATGGTCATCCTTGAGACAATGTAATTCAGTAATAAGCCAATGACCAATCAGATTACCTCAAACGCCTTGTCTACATGTCTTCCACCCCTTTTAGAGAGAAATGATGTGTGGAGGCACACCTTCAAACTTCCTGAAGCAGATGAAACAGCTTTAGTTTTTTCTTCCTACTTTTGCAGGGACTGAAGGTGACTGGAGCCTGCTTCTTTCCTGCGCTCTCTCTCTCTCTCTCTCTCTCTCTCTCTCTCTGGTCATACACATAGGCTTGTACATATACACAGCCTTTAAGATACTTGAGAAATATCATAGATTTTCAAAATTTCCCATGGCCGTTTATATTTCCAGGGTTTTCTTTTAAATTCACAACCATGCTCCTGTTTACCCAATCTGAAATCACAGCCTTAGGTAATATTGTCAACACTTTGTTATTGCTTCTGATAGGCTTGGGCTTGGGCTTTTTTGTTTGTTTGCTTGCTTGTTTGTTTTTTTTCTGAGGTGAGCTCAAATAATCACAACATCCTGGAAATAAAGGTTTTTGTAGGGAGCTGCAAGTTTGTAAAAAATATAGTCTGTTCTCTAAGGATATGCCTTTAACATCCATTGCTGTTAGGCTACAAGGCTGTGGGGGTGGGGGGGAATCAGAGAGGAGGATGGCGATATCCCCAAATTGAAATATCACAGACCCCACTATTTTATCAAAGTTCAGTAGTTTCTCTTGAATAGACCTTTTATTTTCAGGTTATCTATGACATTGATAAATGTTTACAGTTCTGAAATGATTGATTTAAGTTGTTCTGCCATTACTTTAATTGCTTTCATGGGTGAACTAGTTCAGCAATGTTTTCAGTCCATTATTCTGTAAATCAACCTCCCCACCTTTCTTTTTTGGAAGATATTTTGGCAGACTATAGAATTTCAAGAGCTTAGTTCATTGCTTTCTGGGCTGCATATTTTGGATGAGACATAATTCTTATATTTATTCATTTGTGTATAATGTGTTTTTATCTCTCTGCTTTTAAGATTTTTTTTCACCAATTTTACTATGATTTGCTTTGGGGGGTGTTTGTGTTGTGTATATATGTGTTTGTGTATGTATGTGTTTGTGTGTGTGTATGAGAGCATGTATGTATGTTTTCCTGTTTATTCAATTCATAATTCTTTGACTTTGACCTTGGATCCACAGTTTATACTAGTTTTTATCAAATTTGGTAAACTTCTGGTGAATATTTATTAATTTCTTGGTCTATACCATTTTCTAATATTTGGACCCCAATGAAATAAATTTATTGGCCTGTTCATATTTTCCACAGGTGACTGATTCTATGTTCTTTTAGTTTTCAGTCTTTTTTTCTCTACATTTCAGTTAGGATAGTGATTATTGCTATGTCTTTAAGGTAAAGCATATTTTCTTCTACAATGTTTAATATGCTAATAAGCTCATTCAGAGCATAAGTTATTCCAGATACTATCATTTTCATCTCTAGATGTTCCCTTAAGTCTTTTTTACTTGCTTCCATTTTTCTCATTTCTTTTTTACATGTGTATATGGAACATATTTAAAATCACTGTATCTTATCTTTTATTTTCATCATCTTTGCAGATTCTATATCACTTATATTGCTATTCTTTTTTCTGGTTGTGGTTAATATTGTCTATCATCTTCATATGTCCAGTAATTTTTATTGGATTGTGGTCAATATGATTTTTATATTGTTGATTGCTATATTGTATTCCTTTAAACAAATTAGAAATTTGATGTACAGTGTTACATTCTTTGTGAATTTGATCACTTTAATGTTTGTTGTTGTGCTCTTTTAGGTCAGATCTAGATGGTCCTTTAACTGTGGGCTGATTTAGCCCCATATATGATCCATGGTTCTTCGTAGATCTCATGTGACTCCCTATTATTTTCAAAATGGTTTGCTCTCTGACTAGAAGAAAGTTTAATAATTCCAAGCCCTAGTGAACTCTGTGAATTGCACATCTGACAAATTCCTAGTAATTGTTCTTTACTCAAAAGTAGTTCTTATCTGGCCTCAGTGGGTTTTTTTTGAGGATATATAAAAAATCTCCCAAAACTCAATAGTAAGAAAATAAAAAATCTCCCAAATGGACAAACTATTCAAACAGACATTTCACCAAAGAAGATACATGGATGGCAAACAAACACTTTAAAAAATTCTCAACATTATTGCATATTAGACAATGCAAATTGAAAACACAATGACATACTGTTTTACACCTATTTGAGTGTCTTAAAAATAACTAATAATACCAAGTGCCAGTGAGAATTTGGAGCAGCTTAAACTATCATATACTGTTTATATGAATATAAAATGGTACAACCACTTTGGAAAACATTTTGCCAATTTCTTAAAAATTAAACATACACTATTATATTACCTAGACATTCATGCTGAGTCATTTATTCAGGTGAAATAAAAACATAGATCTCTACAAATACTTATCCATTAATGTTTATTTGTAATAGCTCAAAACTATAATAACTCAAATGTCCAGCAGCAAGTAGATGAATAAACTAATAGTGATATATTCATACAATAGAATATTACTCAGAAATAAAAAGGAATATTATTCATGCATGCAGTAACATAAATGAATCTCAGAATTTTTCTTCTGAGTGAAGGAAGGCAGACCAAAGGAAACAAAAAAGAGGCTATGCTTTGCCATATCATTATATTATATAACATCTCTGAAAATGCAAACTATGTGGTGATAGTCACACTTAGCATATTGTACAATTTAAATACATTACTTTTTCCTGATCTTAGAGAAAAGCTTTCAATTTTTTTTTATCAAGTATAATATCACTTGTGAGTTTGTCAAACATACTCTTTTTAACGTTTAGGTATATTACTCCTATAACTAATTTGTTGAGTTTCCTTAATCATGAAAGGATGTTGTAGTTTGTCAAATGCTTTTTCTGCATCTATTGAGATGATCATATAATTTTTGTTTTTTATCCTATCAATATGTTGAATCACATTTATTTATTTGTATATGTTAGGCTATCCTTGACTCCCAAGAATAAATATTGCTAGATCATGGTATACGATCCTTTAATGTGTTGCTGAATTTGGTTTTCTAGTACTGTATTTGTTGAAAAATTTTGCATCTGTATACAACAGAGACGTTGGCTTATACTTTTCTTTTCCTGTAGCATCTTTTTCTGGCTTTGGTATCAGGATAATGTTGGCCTAATAAAATGAGTTTGAGAGTGTTCTCTCTTCAATTATTTGGAAGAGTTTGAGAAGAATATGTTAATTCTTTACATGTTAGTAACATAATTTTTTAACAGTGAAAAGAAAGTTGGAGTAACAAAACTATTATACTCCTATAATATGGCCTCTACTAGTGAATATCCTTCAACCACATAGAGGCCATATGAGAGTGTGGCCCCAGATGAAAAGGAAAGGGAAGCAAAAGGCAGATGTTGCAAAGGGAGTTTGTGGATATCTATGCTCTAACCTGACAGATTTGTGTAACTGCCTACTGTATATCATTACAATTTCTCTTCTTTTTCTTAAATCCGATGCCTATCAACCTTTCTGTTTTACCTCTCTGTGTGAGTATCTTCCCATTTTTCCTTCAGTATCCACTCTACCTTGTCTTTGCTCTGGAATGCTGACCCACAGCAACAGGCTCCCTGTTCTTTTGACTTCAAGTTGAATGTGGCTGATAGAAAGAGTCACAAGGGTGGGAGGGAGGAAGAGTGAGGTCAGGCTATTTGTTGCCCTGGTTCCCACTCTTCAGGAATGGATTCATTGTTTCCTCTTCAGATTATGAAAGGCCACAGTGACTCCCATAAGGCCCTTTCCACATAATTTCTTTTGTCTCCAGGTTCTAGTTACTGCTCCATTCCCCCACTGTTTCAGGTCCCTGAGGGTAAATGCAATCATTGTTACCTGTGATTTCCCTGATGCATGCTTAAAGTAAGTAAGTAACCCTTTGTAAGTAACCCATTTATTAAACTCTCCTCAAATTCTCTAACTTGAGTGTGCCAGCTGTTTCCAGCTGGGACCCAGACTGATATAATTGCTATGTTCACCATCTTACTGTCTTCCTTGCTCTATTCTCCATTCTTTATTTGAAGAAAACAGCATGGATGCCTTTCTCTTGCAACAGTTTATGTTTTAGTTAGGTTTCTTGTTTGTTTTGTTTTTAGGTTTCAAGGAGCTGAGATATACTCATGCTCCCTTAAGTAAACAGGAATTTATTTTGAAGTCAGAAACAAAAATAAAGAAGACTGTAATCTCTATCACAAAATTAGCCTTTACAGAAGGCTAATTTTCAAGGGAATGTAAGGCAGTTCAGTTTCTATTAAGTCACAATCTCTTTTTACACTCCTTCAGGGCACCAGGGACTCCTACACGTATTTTTCTAGGTTCTGTCTTGACTTTGACTCTCCTTGAGAGGTTTGGGGGTCATACATAACCCTTAAATACATTCAAGGCCATGTGATTAGTGGTTAATGCTCTGGGCTTCGCACCTTGCAGCTCTTGATTGAGTTTTGACTTTACTTCTGGATGTGTGCCTTTGGAAAGTTTTTTAACATTTTCTGAAGCTTAGTTAGTCCACTTGTAAAATGGGAATAATGACCAGTTTTACTTCATTGGATTCTTGGGGAAAAATTCTATCTGACAGAAGATGGGTTGAGTATGAGTAAAGAGTAAGTGCTTAGCATATGTAAGGTACTGCTCCTATTATTTTCATTAGAAGGAAAATTGTTTTGATGATGACTTGGCGGAAAATAAATCACTGAACCTCAAGACAATAAGACAAAGCAAGAACAAGCACAATGCTGTTCACTCTTCTGTGGACTTGGTTGGAATAGTCTTTCAGTGCTAGGAAGCAGATGCTCCCATATTCCTCACAGCTGTGATGCTATAGTCTTCTCTCCTTTACTGTGATAACAGGTCTGCATTTTGTCTATGCTATATTCTAGGTGTTGTAGTTTAGTTTGTAGGTCTTCTCACAGAAGGATATGTACAGGTGGCTACCATCTTTCCCACTTGGCAGAACTTTCTTATTATCTCATCTTATGTGCTACGGAATGCCTGTGGACTGGCTGCCTGTGGGTTTGGAGTGCATAGCTTAATGAGTCAGACAACAGCTAGTATGAGGGCCAATGAGGCAGTAGCATGGGGACTTATTTGAAAGTAGTTAAGAAAGATACTCTAGGAAGGAGCCCCTTAGGAAAAGCTTTGCAAGTAAAGGATATACATTCTACAACCTGAATAAATTTTATGGCATGCAAATTATACCTGAATAAAGCTCTTTGGTGAGAGTGGAGCAGAAAAGTCAAATATGCTGAATAGAGTGTGTGTAAAGACTGTTGTGGGCATCATCCCAAAACATAGATTTGTTGACATCTACTATGTGTCAAATATCATACTAGCTATTGAACATAAAATATAAAAAGATATATTCCCTTACCTTCTTGAAGTAATACATGGGGTATTAAACCTATTTTTCACTTTTTGGTAGAAGTGCAATGTAGATGGCATTGTACTGTAGTGTAGATTCTGTATCTCTGGGCGTGTGATTAAAAGCTGTATTTCTGTATTTTGTCTGCCAAGTATGAAAATATTTATGAAGTGACACAGAGTGTGTCAAGAAAAATTATTATGTTTTAGATTTGGGCTCTCACTTCAAATACTGAGTAGAATTATAATTTTGGTGACTTGATATCTAACTGACAATATAAAATTAACTATATATATTTCCTGGAGATGTCAAAGAAATAGTTCTTGCCCTCATGACAATAAAATACTTTTGAATTTGTACCTGACATAGATATATATCTCATAAGTCTTTTCATAGTCTTGGAGCAATCTGTTTAATTTGCCATTCTTCATGAAGCTTTTCTCTTCTTTCTTTCTTTCTTTCTTTCTTTCTTTCTTTCTTTCTTTCTTTCTTTCTTTCTTTCTTTCTTCTTGTTTGTAGATCTGAGTCAAAAATGGATGAGAGTATACAATAGGCCTCCAGCTGTTTGGTTTTCTTAAAAGAGCATTTCCAGCTACACTATCAAGCACTGTACTATGAAGCAGACAGTCATTATCATTTTTTTTGTTATGGAGGTGTACGTAGTTGATACTTTACCATTTTTACATGCCACTCAATATTTATTAATTTATCTATTAGCAACCTTTTCAGTAATATGTGTCAGGCTGTGTCAGACTGTGTCAGGGGTCTTGCTACTGGCTATGAAAATGCAAACTATGTTCCTTAAAAAAATTTACTGTTCAGTAGATAATAAACAGTGTCTTGCATGTGGTCTTCTCTTCAAACTTACCTGCATGTTATAGTATATATTTCAAAACACAAAAATAATAGTTTAATTTACAAAATCAATTGATGCCCTAGCACTCCAAATCAAAGAGAGTTCTAATAAATGTATCACTCTGTGTGAGGTTTTGTGCTGCACCAGACTTTATCTATGAGCCCATTTTGGCACTTCAGATACAGAATCTTAGGGACAAAACAAAAATATTCTGAGTTAAATTTAGATAGATTATGTCAAATTGCCTTCCAAAACTAGTGTAACAATTTGCATTCTTACCTACAATGTACAAATTGCACTTCTCATAAACTTACTAATCCTGGATGTTATCAATTTCAGATGACATTTTAACCTAAGCTCAAACAGATCAAGGCCTTGAGCCTTGATTATAATGGGAGTTCAGCTAAGGAGGGTTCAGAACCCTGTGAATTTGTTTTTCCCTTTTCCTTCCCTCTGGGTCCTTAGCGGCATCTCTGAGGAATCCCAGGACTCCATTAATCATAGTTTGAAATGATGGTTTTAAGATACAGGATGGCAGCAGAGTAGGTGGATGTTATACTCACCTCTCCACCAAATGGGAGTTACAACTAAATTTAATAACAATAATCCTGAACAAAGAACTCAAGATTAAATGAAGAGGAGTCTTATAATCAGGGATTCACAGAAGAAGCTGCATAAAGACTGGCAAGAATGGAAAAGATGAAAAAGAGGATGGCCCCACCCCTACAAGCTGCAGCTGAGTTTCCAAAGGGATATCTCAGCCTTGGATGAAATCCCTACTGAGAGGGGTGAGGCCTAAGCTCCAGGCCAGGCTCCCAAGCCCAGAGCACCAGAGCCAGGAAAAGGCACCCACATAGCATTAAGGTGAAAGGTTTTGCGGTTTCTGTCTGCCAGAAAGGGATGGGAGTTTGCAGAGATTCAGGCATCTTCCTAAAGGGCCAATGCAAAAATCGCATTTGCAGCCACTTACCCCTGGGCTCTGGTGGAGGGAGGGCTGATCAGACTAGAGTCACATGAGGAGATCTGTGGTTTGTGGCTCTGGGGAGAGACACAGGGGGACAACCACTAAAGTCCCTGTGCTGAGTCACTCTCCCATACCAGAGTTGCTATCATTCTCGAGCAAAGCAGTCTCCCTGCATGAAGCATCAGTCTGGGGGAAAGAAATTTGCTCCACCCTGTGGAGACTAGGCCCTGCTGGGAGTCAGCTGCTTTGGCCAGGAAGTAGAGGTCTGAAAGGACTCAGAGAGTGACAGTGACTCAGTTGTCTGACTATGAGGCGGGCTTTGATTCTCCCCTTCAAATATTCCTAGTGGGAGATTGAATAGAACCACCCTGCTGGCTTCCGGGAGACCCACACTCTGAGCTCCAAGGCCCCACCTTCCAGACTCCTAGTGGCTCTGTCCTGCTGAGGTTGGGGTTAAATCTGGGACAGATTGAGACCTGTGGCTCTGGGGTGGGGTTACACCCACCACTTTCTCTGGAGCCTGACTGGCATTTCTCTCTCAGAGGAGATCTAATAACCCTATCCTCTTGACTCTACCAGAGGCTTTCTCAGTGACAGAGCCTAACAGGCAGCTGGCAGGAGGAGGCAGGCATAGGCAGATGGAGAAAGATCTCTGGGTGTCTTGGGACTTTTGCTGACCTGCCCATGGGTCAGGTGCTCATAAAAGCAGGCCTCGGTATGCAGCTTGGTCCTTCCTGTGCACACCTATGCCCAGCGGAGGCTGCCACAAACAGCCTCTGTGGATCACTTGTAGCTCTAAATAGGTGACTGGGGGGCCCTGGCCGGTTGGCTCAGTGGTAGAGTGTTGGCCTGGCGTGTGGAGGTCCCGGGTTCGATTCCCGGCCAGGGCACAAAGGAGAAGTGCCCATCTGCTTCTTCACCCCTCCCCCTCTCCTTCCTCTCTGTCTCTCTCTTCCCCTCCCACAGCCAAGGCTCCATTGGAGCAAAGATGGCCTGGGCACTGGGGATGGCTTTGTGGCCTCTCCCTCAGGGGCTAGACTGGCTCTGGTTGCAACAGAGCGACCCACCGGATGGGCAGAGCATCGCCCCCTGGTGGGCGTGCCGGGTGGATCCTAGTCAGGCGCATGCAGGAGTCTGTCTGACTGCCTCCCCGTTTCCAGCCTCAGAAAAAAAAAAAAAGCAAAAAAAAAAAAAAATAGGTGGCTGGGGGCCATCACAGGCAGCATCTTACACTGGCCAGCATCAGGTTCTCTCCCAAGAGGCCCAGAACCAACACAATCAGTAGCCAACTCTAGACAACATCACAGCAAGATCCAATTAAGTTCACAAGCAGCCTATACAAAGGGAGAGGTCATCAGGCACCAAATCTATATGAGGTGAATTCCAATTCCTGTGGTCAACACCTGCACAGCAGCCAACATGATTTGGTTGAGGTAGAGCCTCACAGTCATCCAGCCTGAGGGTTGATCCCATGCATAACAGGCCAATAGCAATCAAACCTCAATTATAATAGGAGGGCCCTCATAACTCACCCAATCATTTATAGTCTCTATAATCTTCATACAACATTAGGGTGGTTAATTCCTTCATAGACTAGCATGAAATTTCTGACAGACTGGCACTGATCCTCAGACTACTGGTTGAATAACACTGGTCTACACCACTGGGCCCAGCAGAACACCTACTTCATAAGGCCACCTCATGGAGACTGGGAATTATAGTTAATATATATAGTTCATAAAAATGAGCACAGGCAGGAGGGCAAGATGGCGATGCAGTAGGTGGATGTACCAACTTCCACCTCCCAGAACCAAAGTGGATTACAACTTAATTTTAAGAACCATCATCTGGAAAACCAACTTTGGACTAAACTAAGAGGACTCTTTAACTAAGGAACACTGAAGAAGCCACACTGAGATTGGTAGGAAAAGCAGAAATGCGGAGAGGGCTGTCCAGCTCCCAGGAGCAAACGGCAGCCCGGAGGGACTCACATGGCGGGAAGTGAGTTTAGCAGAGAGGGGAGGGTCCTGGGACCCAGGAACAAAGCCCCAGCCTGCAGCCCCAGAGCCTAGAAGAAGCATATAGACAGTGTTTAGCTATGAAACAAGTCAGAATACTGTTTGTGAGAAAGAGACAAATTTCTCAGACCCAGGATTCTTCTTAAAGGTACTGCACAGAAAACCTCTTTCACAACCACTAACTGGGACTCTGGGAGACTGGGAGAATTGAGAGGACTGGAACAGCAGGAAGAGAGTGTAATCTAGGAGGCACAGGAAGAAACACTTTGAGGGACAGCCACCCTAACCCCTGGGCTGAGTAACTCCCCAAATCTAAAGTGAATATTTCCCCTGGAACCAGCAATAACAGCAAAGGGAAGCAGGACACCAGCCAAACAAGCTCGTCTGCGGCACTCAGAACAGAGTCGCTTAGAAGGAGGGACCCTTCAGAAATACAGTATTGACTGCAAAGGTCTGAGCAGCAGAACCCCCACCCACACTACTGAGGGCTCTCTGGAGGGCAGGTGGTGGTGGGACATGAAATTGAGGTCCCATTAGCGAAGGTGAAAGCCAGGCCAGCCACAACTGAGGCCCGGTGTGACCTCAGTCTTACCGGGCAGGGGCAGAAGGGGTGCACGAAAGAGGTCCAACCTGGTTGCAGGCCAGGTGAGCAAGAGTAGTCCCACCTGTAATACCACCTTCAGGGAAAAGGTGAAAGCGGGGGAACTGCAGAGACCTGCAGCTGAACATGGGCACACAGCCCCACCCTGCCTGTGGAGCCGGGGCTTGCAGCCTGATGCGCAAGCACAGCTCCACCCTGAGGGGCAGGGCAAAAGCCAGAGAAGAGGCAGAGACTCATGGCTGAGCATAGGTGCACAGCCCTCCCTGTGATGCCAAGGCTTGGGGCCCAGGCGGGGCACATAGCACCTGCAGGGGTGGGGTGAAGGCTGAAGCCAGCTGAAGCTTGTAGACCCAGGCATGTGACACAGCCCCTCCCGTGCAGGAGAGGCAGAAACCACAGCGATAGCCTCAGCAGTTCGGTCCTGGCAATGTCCATACCAAATGCCCGAGGCAGCAGCAGAGGGGGTGGTGGGTCTGCAGACAGACCACACCTAGGGAACACAGAGTCCACACCCATTGGTCTCCAGTGGCCAAAGCCTTCTTATACATAGACAAAACAGGAAGGCAGAGAAATGCAACACAAGTGAATCAAGAGAAATCCCCCAAAAAAACTTGAATGAGGCAGATATAACCAAATTATCAGATGCAGTGTAAAATAATAATAGTTAGGATGCTCGAAGATCTTAGAATAACAATAGATGGACATAATAAACACCTAAATAAAGAGATAGCAGTATAAAAAAGGACACTGAAATAATAAAAATGAATTGGTTAGAAATGACAAATACAATATCAGAAATGAACACCACAATGGAAGGAATTAAAAACAAGATGGATGAAGCAGAGGATTGAATCAGTGAGTTAGAGGACAAGATAAACAAAGGCATGGAAGCAGAGCAGCAAAAAGAAAAGAGACTCAAAAAGTCTGAAGAAACACTAAGAGAGCTCTGTGACAACATAAAGAGAAATAACATCCACATCATAGGGGTTACTGAAGAAGAAGAGAAAGAACAAGGGTTAGAGACCTTGTACAATGAAATCATAGCTGAGAACATTCCTAAATTGATGCAGGAAAAAGTCACACAAGTTCAAGAAGCACAGATAATTCTATTAAAGAGAAACCCATAATTAAAATACCAAAGCTAAGAGATAAAGAAAAAATATTAAAAACTGCTAGAGAAAAAAGGCTATCATCTAGAAAGGAGCCCCCCTAAGAATAACATCTGACTTCTAAACAGAAACACTTGAGGCCAGAAGGGAATAGCAAGATATTCAAAATGATACAGAACAAGAGACTACAACCAAAACTACTTTATCCAGCAAGGCTACCACTTAAAATTGAAAAAGAAGTAAAAAGCTTTCCAGACAAACCAATGCTGCAAGAAATGTTAAGGGGCTGGTTTTAAACAGATCAAAGGGGGAAACGAATATAGTAAAAGAGGAATATAACTTTAAAGAATAAAATGACAATAAACAACTACATATCAATAAATAATAACCTTAAATGTAAATGGATTAAACAAAAGACATAGGGTAGCTGAATGAATAAGAAAACAAGACCCATATATATGCTGTCTACAAGAGACACAACTCAAAAGAAAAGATGCACATAGAGTGAAGGTAAAAAGATGGAAAAAATATTTCATGCAGGCCTGATCTGTGGTGGCGCAGTGGATAAAGCATCAACCTGGAAATGCTGAGGTTGCCGGTTCGAAACCCTGGGCTTGCCTGGTCAAGGCACATATGGGAGTTGATGCTTCCTGCTCCTCCGCCTTCTCTCTCTCTGTCTCTCTCTTCTCTCCCTCTCTCTCTCCTTTCTAAAATGAATAAATAAAAAATTTTAAAAAATATTTCATGCAAATGAAAATGAAAAAAAAGCTGGGGTAGCAATACTTATATCAGATAAAATGGACTTTAAAACAAAGGCTATAGTAAGAGATAAAGAAGGTCACTATATAATGGTAAAGGGAACAATCCAACAGGAAGATATAACCATTATAAATTTCTGTGCACCTAATATAGGAGCACCTAAATATATAAAACAGACTTTGATGGATATAAAGGGTGAGGTCAACAGCAATACTATAATAGTAGGGGATTTCAATACCCCTCTAACATCTCTAGATAGATCCTCAAGAAAGAAAATTAACAAAGGAACAGAAGACTTAAAGGACACACTAGATCAAATGGATTTAATAGATATCTTTAGAACCTTTCACCCTAAAGCAACAGAATATACATTGTTTTCAAGTGCTCATGGTACATTCTCTAGGATAGACCACATGTTAGGGCACAAAAGCGGCCTCAACAAATTTAAGAATATTAAAATCATATCAAGCATTTTCTCTGATCACAACAGCATGAAACTAAAAATCAACCACAACAGAAAAACTGAAAAATACATAAACACTTGGAAACTAAATAGCATGTTATTAAGTAACAAATGGGTTAACAATATAAAAAAATTCCTAGAAACAAATGATAATGAGCATACAACTCAAAATTTATGGGACACAGCAAAAGCAGTACTGAGAGGGAAGTTCAAAGCATTACAGGCATATCTTAAGAAGCTAGAAAAAACTCAGATAAACAACTTGACTCTGCATCTAAAAGAACTAGAAAAAGAATGGCAAGTAAAGCCCAGAGGTAGTAGAAAGAAGGAAATGATAAAGATTGGAGCAGAAATAAATGACATAGAGTCTAATGAAACAATACAGAGGATCAATGAAATCAGGAGTTGGTTCTTTGAAAAGGTAAACAAGATCGATGAACCTTTAACTCACCAAGAAAAAAAGAGAGAGGACTCAAATAAATAAAATTAGAAATGAGAGTGGAGAAATAACAACTGACACAACAGAAATACAAAGGATTGTAAGAAAATACAATGAAGAACGGTATGCCAAAAAATTAGACAACCTAAATAAAATGGACAATTCCTTGGAACATATAATCTTTCAAAAATCATCTGGAAGAATCAGAAAACCTAAACAGATCAATTACAACAAGTGAGATAAAAACAGTTATGAAAAATCTCCCAACAAACAAAAGCCCTTGGCCAGATGGCTTCTTAAGTGAATTCTACCAAATATTCAAAGAAAAACTAACTTCCACCCTTCTCAAGCTATTTCAAAAAATTCAAGAGGAAGAAATACTTCCAAGTTTCTTTTATGAGGAGAGCATAATTCTGATTTCAAAACTAAGCAAAGACAACACAAAGAAAAAAAGTTATAGGCCAATATCCGTGATGAATTTAGATGCTAAAATCCTCAACAAAATATTAGCAAACCAGATCCAGAAATATATAAAAAAATCATGCACTATGATCAAGTCGAATTTATTCTGGGGAGGCAAGGCTGGTACAATATTCACAAATCAATCAATGTGATTTATCACATAAACAAAAGGAAGGAGAAAACTACATGGTAATTTCAATAGATGCACAAAAAGCATTTGATAAAATCCAGCACCCATTCAGGATCAAAATCTCTTAGCAAAGTGGAAATACAGGGAACATACTTCAACATGATAAAGGCCATCTATGACAAACCCAAAGCCAACATCATACTAAATGAGACAAAATTAAAAGCAGTCCTTCTAAAATCAGGAACAAGGCAGGGGTGTCCCCTTTCACCACTCTTATTTAACATAGTTCTGGAAGTCGTAGCCACAGCAATCAGACAAGAAGAAAAAAATAAAAGGCATCCAAATTGGAAAAGAAGAAGTAAAACTATCATTATTTACAAATGATATGATATTGTATAGAGAAAACCCTAAAGTCTCAGTCAGAAAACTACTAGACCTGATAAATAAATTCAGGCAGCAAGGTGGCAGGATATAAAATTAATACAGGTACTCAGAAATCAGAGCCATTTTTATACATCAACAATGAGCTGTCAGAAAGAGATATTAAGGAAACAATCCCCTTCACTATTGCAACAAAAAAGATAAAGTACCTAGGAGTAAATTTAACCAAGGAGATTAAAGACTTGTCCTTGGAAAATTATAAAACATTGATAAAAGAAATCAAGGAAGATACATACAAATGGAAGCATATACTATGTTCATGGATAGGAACTATAAACATCACTAAAATGTCTATATTACCCCAAAAATATATATAAATTCAATGCAATACCAATTAAAATACCAATGACATACTTCAAAGACATAGAACACATATTCCAAAAATTTATATGGAACCAAAAAAGAACACAAATAGCCTCAGCAATCTTGAAAAGGAAAAATAAAGTAGGAGGTATCACACTTCCTGATATCAAGTTATACTATAAGGTCATTGTACTCAAAACAGTTTGGTACTGGCATAAGAACAGGCATATAAATCAATGGAACAGAACAGGGAACCCAGAAATAAACCACACATTTATGGACAACTGATATTTGACAAAAAATGTAAGAGCATACAATGGAGTAAAGACAGCCTCTTCAACAATTGGTGTTGAGAAAATTGGACAGCTACCTGCAAAAAAATGGAACTAGACCACCAACTTATACAATTCACAAAAATAAAATGGATAAAAGACTTAAATGTAAGCCATAAAACCATAAGCATCTTAGAAGAAAACTTAGGCACTAAGCTCTCTGACATCTCTTGCAGCAATATTTTTGCTGATTTACCTCCACAGGCAAGTGAAATAAAAGACAGGATAAACAAATGGCTCTATATCAAACTAAAAAGCTTTTGCACAGCTAAGGACAATATGATCAGAATATAAAGATAAATCACACAATGGAAGAACATATTTGACAATAAGTCTGATAAGGGGTTAATAACCAAAATTTATAAATAACTTGTAAAACTCAACAACAGGAAGATAAACAATCCAATCCAAAAATGTGCAAAAGAAATGGATAGACACTTCTCCAAAGAGGACATGCAGATGGCCAATAGACAGATGAAAAATATGCTCAACATCACTAATCATTAGAGAAATGCAAATTGAGAGACAAGATGGCGCTGGAGTAGGCGAACGTACCAGCATCTACCTGCCAGAACCAATGTGGATTACAAACTAATTTTAAGAACTATCAACTGGAAAAACCAACTTTGGACTAAACTAAAAGGACTCTTCAACCCAGGAACGCTGAAGAAGCCACCCAGAGACTGGTAGGAAAAGCGGAAACGCGGAGAGGGCTGCCCAGCTTCTCGGAGCGAACGGCAGCAGGGAGAGACTCGCGTGGCGGAAAGTGAGTTTAGCAGAGGGGAAAGGGCCCTGAGCCCCAGGAACAAAGCCCCAGCTTGCAGCCCCAGAGCCCAGAAGAAGCATAAGGACAGTATTTAGCTGGAAACAAGTCAGGATACTGTTTGTGAGAGAGTCTGATTTCTCAGACCCAGGATCCTTCTTAAAGGGACCACGCAGAACATCTCTCTCACAAACACTCACCCGGGGCTCCTGGAGACAGAGGGAGAGGGGAGAGAACCACAGTAACAGGAAGAGAGTGCAACCTAGGAGGCATAGGGAGAAACATTTTTGGGAGATAGCCACTCTAACCCCTGGGACGAGTCACTCCCCAAAGCTGAAGTGAATATTTCCCCCGGAAACAGCAATACCAGCAAAGGGAAGCAGGAGAGCAGCCAAACAAGCTCCCCCGCGGCATTCAGAGCAGAGTCGCATAGAAGGAGGGAGCTTTCGGGTCTACGGTAGTGAGTCTTAGGGTCCGAGCTGCAACGCCCCCACCCACACGGCTGAGGGCGCACCGGAGAGCGGGCGGCAGCGGGAGACAAAAGCGCGGTTCTGCTGGCAGGGGCGGAAGCTGGCTGGCCACCAGTGGGCTCAGGTGTGAGCTCAATCTTGCCCGGCTAGGGAGAAGGGGGCGTGCAAAAGCGGCTAAGCTCAGCTGCCGGCAGCCTGTAATCCAGCCTCCGGGAGAAGGGCAGGAAACCCAGAAAGGGTAGAAACCAGCCCCGGAGCAAGGGCAGAGGGGCACATCCCTGCCCCGCCTGTGCAACCCAGGCTTGCGGTCTGACTTGGTAGCAGGCTCCTCCCGCGGGAGTGGAGCCAAAAGCCCAGAAGAGGCGGAGTTCCGCTACGAAGCTGAGCTTGGGCACGCAGCCTTTCCTGGTGGTAGAGCCAAGGCTAGCAGCTGTTCCTTGAGTGGGATCATCCTGCAAAGGCAGGGCGAAAGCTCGGAAACAGGCGGAGACCCGCAGCTGAGCAAAGGTGCTCGCCAGTGCCCTCAGGACCGAGCATAACATCACACACGGGGGCGGGGCAAAGGCCAAGGCCACCAACCCTTGTGCACCCGAGCACTTGATCACAGCCACTCTCGTGAAGAGAAAATGCGGAGGCAGAGAAATACAACACAAATAAACCAAGAGAAATCCCCAGAAAAGGACCTAAGTGAATCAGATATAACCAAATTACCAGATGCAGAGTTTAAAATAACGATTGTTAGGATGCTCAAAGATATTAGAACCACCATAGATGGCCATTACGAAAACCTAAATAAAGAGATAACAAATATAAAAAAGGACATTGAAATAATAAAAAAGAATCAGGAAGAAATGACAAATACAATATCTGAAATAAAGAATACAATGGAAGGAATTAAAAGCAGGATGGATGAAGCAGAGAATCGAATCAGTGAGTTAGAGGACACAATAAATAAAGGCATGGAAGCAGAGCAGAAAAAAGAAAAGAGACTCAAAAAGTCTGAGGAAACTCTAAGAGAGCTCTGTGACAACATGAAGAGAAATAACATCCGCATCATAGGGGTTCCTGAAGAAGAAGAGAAAGAACAAGGGATAGAGACTTTGTTCAAACATATTATAGCGGAAAACTTCCCCCAATTAAGGCAGGAAAATATTTCACATGTTCAGGAAGCACAGAGAACTCCATTAAGGAGAAATCCAAAGAAACCAACACCAAGACACATCATAATTAAATTACCAAAGCTAAATGATAAAGAGAAAATATTAAAAGCTGCTAGAGAAAAAAAGACAATCACCTACAAAGGAGCCCCCATAAGGATGACTTCTGACTTCTCAACAGAAACACTTGAGGCCAGAAGGGAATGGCAAGAAATATTCAAAGTAATGCAGAACAAGAACCTACAACCAAGACTACTTTACCCAGCAAGGCTATCATTTAAAATTGAAGGAGAAATAAAAAGCTTTACAGACAAAAAAAAAAAAACTGAAGGATTTCACTACAACCAAACCAAGGCTGCAAGAAATGCTAAGGGACCTGTGGTAAACAGATCAAAGGAAAAAAAGAATATAGCAAAAGAGAAAAACAGTTTTAAAGAAAAAAAAATGGCAATAAACAATTACATATCAGTAATAACCTTAAATGTTAATGGATTAAATGATCTGATCAAGAGACATAGGGTAGCTGTGTGGATAAGAAAACAGGACCCATACATATGCTGTCTACAAGAGACACACCTTAAATCAAAAGATGCACACAGACTGAAGATGAAAGGATGGAAAAAAAATATTTCATGCAAATGGAAATGAAAAAAAAGCTGGGGTAGCAATACTTATATCAGACAAAATGGACTTTAGAACAAAGACCATAGTTAGAGATAAAGAAGGTCACTACATAATGATAAAGGGAGCAATACAAAAGGAAGATATAACCATTATAAATATCTACGCACCTAATATAGGAGCACCTAAATATATAAAGCAGACTTTGATATACTTAAAGGGCGAGATCAACAGCAATACTATAATAGTAGGAGATTTCAATACCCCATTAACATCATTAGATAGGTCCTCAAGAAAGAAAATTAACAAAGAAACAGCAGACTTAAAGGACATATTAGATGAACTCGATTTAATAGATATCTTCAGAACCTTTCACCCTAAAAGAACAGAATATACATTCTTTTCAAGCGCTCATGGGACATTCTCTAGAATAGACCACATGTTAGGGCACAAAAGTGGGCTCAACAAATTTAAGAAGATTGAAATCATATCGAACACTTTCTCTGATCACAATGGCATTAAACTAGAAATCAACCACAATAGAAAAATTGAAAAACATTCAAACACTTGGAAACTAAATAGCACGTTATTAAACAATGAATGCGTTCACATTGAGATCAAAGAAGAAATTAAAAAATTCCTAGAAACAAACGATAATGAGCATACATCAACTCAAAATTTATGGGACACAGCAAAAGCAGTCCTGAGAGGGAAGTTTATAGCATTACAGGCATACCTCAAGAAGCTAGAAAAAGCTCAAATTAACAACTTAACCCTGCATCTAAAAGAACTAGAAAAAGAACAGCAAGTAAAGCCCAGAGCTAGTAGAAGGAAGGAAATAATAAAGATCAGAGCAGAAATAAGTGACATAGAGGCTAAAGAAACAATACAGAGGATCAATGAAACCAGGAGCTGGTTCTTTGAAAAGGTAAACAAGATCGATGAACCCTTAACAAGACTCACCAAGAAAAAAAGAGAGAGGACTCAAATAAATAAAATTAGAAATGAGAGTGGAGAAATAACAACTGACACAACAGAAATACAAAATATTGTAAGAAAATACTATGAAGAACTGTACGCCAAAAAACTAGACAACCTAGATGAAATGGACAAATTCCTTGAATCATACAATCTTCCAAAAATCAATTTGGAAGAATCAGAAAACCTAAACAGACCAATTACAACAAATGAGATTGAAACAGCTATCAAAAAACTCCCCAAAAAGAAAAGTCCTGGGCCTGATGGCTTCACAAGTGAATTCTACCAAATATTCAAAAAAGAACTAACTCCTATCCTTCTCAAGCTATTTCAAAAAATTCAAGAGGAAGGAAGACTTTCCAAACTCCTTTTATGAGGCGAGCATAATTCTGATTCCAAAACCAGGCAAAGACAACACAAAAAAAGAAAATTATAGGCCAATATCCCTGATGAACTTAGATGCAAAAATCCTCAATAAAATATTAGCAAACCGGATCCAGCAATATATGGAAAAAATCATACACCATTATCAAGTAGGATTTATTCTTGGGAGGCAAGGCTGGTACAATATTCGCAAATCAATCAATGTGATTCATCACATAAACAAAAGAAAGGAGAAAAACCACATGATAATTTCAATAGATGCAGAAAAAGCATTTGATAAAGTCCAGCACCCATTCATGATCAAAACTCTCAGCAAAGTGGGAATACAGGGAACATACCTCAACATGATAAAGGCCATCTATGACAAACCCACAGCCAACATAATACTCAATGGGCAAAAATTAAAAGCTATCCCCTTAAGATCAGGAACAAGGCAGGGTTGCCCCCTTTCACCACTCTTATTCAACATAGTTCTGGAAGTCCTCGCCACAGCAATCAGACAAGAAAAAGAAATAAAAGGCATCCAAATTGGAAAAGAGAAGTAAAACTATCATTATTTGCAGATGACATGATATTGTATATAGAAAACCCTAAAGTTTCAGTCAAAAAACTACTAGACCTGATAAAAGAATTTGGCAAGGTGGCAGGATATAAAATCAATACTCAGAAATCAGAGGCATTTTTATACACTAATAATGAACTGTCAGAAAGAGAAATCAGGGAATCAATCCCCTTTACCATTGCAACCAAAAAAATAAAGTACCTAGGAATAAATCTAACCAAGGAGATTAAAGACTTGTACTCAGAAAATTATAAAACATTGATAAAAGAAATCAGGGAAGATACGAATAAGTGGAGGCATATACCGTGCTCATGGTTAGGAAGAATAAACATCATTAAAATGTCTATATTACCCAAAGCAATTTATAAATTCAATGCAATACCAATGAAAATACCAATGACTTACTTCAAAGACATAGAACACATATTCCAAAAATTTATATGGAACCAAAAAAGAACACGAATAGCCTCAGCAATCCTGAAAAGGAAGAAAAAAGCAGGAGGTATCACACTTCCAGATATCAAGTTATATTATAAGGCATTGTACTCAAAACAGCATGGTACTGGCATAAGAACAGGCACATAGATCAATGGAACAGAACAGAGAACTGAGAAATAAACCCACAGCTCTATGGACAACTGATATCTGACAAAGGAGGTAAGACAATACAATGGAGTAAAGACAGCCTCTTTCTTCAACAAATGGTGTTGGGAAAACTGGACAGCTACCTGCAAAAAAATGAAACTAGACCACCAACTTACACCACTCACAAAAATAAACTCAAAATGGATAAAAGACTTGAATGTAAGCCATGAAACCATAAGCATTTTAGAAGAAAACATAGGCAGTAAGCTCTCTGACATCTCTCGCAGCAATATATTTGCTGATTTGTCTCCACAGGCAAGTGAAATAAAAGACAGGATAAACAAATGGGACTTTATCAAACTAAAAAGCTTCTGCACAGCTAAAGACAATAAGAACAGAATAAAAAGACAAACTACACAATGGGAGAATATATTTGACATAGCGTCTGATAAGGGGTTAATAACCAAAATTTATAAAGAACTTGTAAAACTTAATACCAGGAAGACAAACAATCCAATCCAAAAATGGGCAAAAGAAATGAATAGACATTTCTCCAAAGAGGACACACAGATGGCCAATAGGCATATGAAAAAATGTTCAACATCATTAATGATTAGAGAAATACAAATTAAAACCACAATGAGATATCACCTCACACCAGTCAGAATGGCGCTCATCAATAAAACAACACAGAATAAGTGCTGGCGAGGATGTGGAGAAAAGGGAACCCTCCTGCACTGCTGGTGGGAATGCAGACTGGTGCAGCCACTGTGGAAAACAGTATGGAGATACCTCAAGAAATTAAAAATCGAACTGCCTTTTGACCCAGCTATACCACTGTTAGGAATATACCCCAAGAACACCATAGCACTGTTTGAAAAGAAGAAATGCACCCCCATGTTTATGGCAGCATTGTTCACAATAGCAAAGATTTGGAAACAGCCCAAGTGTCCATCAGAGGATGAGTGGATTAAAAAGCTTTGGTATATATATACTATGGAATACTACTCAGCCATAAGAAATGATGACATAGGATCTTTTACAACAACATGGATGGGCCTTGATAACATTATACTGAGTGAAAGAAGTAAATCAGAAAAAACTAAGAACTATATGTTTCCACACATAGGTGGGACATAAAGATGAGACTCAGAGACATGAACAACAGTGTTGGGGTTACAGGGTGGGGGGAGGAGAGGGAGGGGGTTGGGGGAGGGGAGGGGCACAAAGATCATGGCTTTTCAGCATTGGCCATATTCCCCCCTTAATCTATAGACAGACAGCAAATATTTACATATGGTGTTCCCACTATAACGACTGCTGTCTTAGGGACAAATGCTGACAAACTATTTCAGCAGTTCCTCCTTCTTCAAAATCTTATATGTAAACATAGAGCTCCATGTTTCATAGGACATACTCAAGCTCATTCCATGCTCCCTGGTGCTTTAGCACAAGGGAATGCCCCCCCCTTTTTTTTTTGTATTTTTTTTGTATTTATTTATTTATTTATTTATTTTTTGTATATTTCTGAGGATGGGGATGGGGAGGCAAGCAGACAGACTCCTGCCTGCCCCTGACTGGGATCCACCTGGCATGCCTACCGGGGGGGAATGCTCTGCCCATCTGGGATGTTGCTCTGTTACAACCGGAGTCATTCTAGCAACTGGGGCGGAGGCCATAGTGCCATCCTTAGTGCCCAGGGTGGATTTGCTCCGGTGGAGCCTTGGCTGTGGGTGGGAGGAGAGGGACCGGGAGGGGGGGGGAGGGGGAGGGGTGGAGAGGTAGATGGGCGCTTCTCCTGTGTGCTCTGGCCGGGAATCGAACCCGGGAATCCTGCACACCAGGCCAATGACTCCGACGGGTCTACCATATCATGCTTTTAACTTAAAAAAAAAAATTTACATTTCTTTTGAAAGCTGATGAACAGGAGACACCAAATCTACCTTCTTTTTAGATCTAGCTAATAACACTGTTCTGTCTTTTTTCCAAATAGCTCCAGATATATGGAAAAGATTTATATAGGCGGATGGGGATCCTCAAACCCCTCAGCGAGATCTTCTGAGAATGGCTTTTAAGATACCTAGAGGCAGAAAAAGCCCAATAGAGATCAGGGGGAACTACCAGCTTTTAGGATACACCCTTAAAGGCTCTAGCACCCCAAAGGGGTCTCATAGGATGCCATCTGGGTCCTGCTTCAATAGTGGAAAGGAAGGTCATTGAGCTAAAGCCTGCCAGGCTTACACACCTCTGCTGTGAGGAAACAGGGACACTGGAAGGTGGGCTTCCCCCTCGCTCCTCTAAGGGAGGGTTCAGTCTCTTCCAGGCCTGCTCCAGCCACCTATGACCTAACCTTGCCCAGAATGCTGGGGTTTGCCACTGAAGGCTGAAGGTGCCCAGGGCCGTCGACCCCATCTACGACACTGTGGACGAGCCTAGGGTATTTCTTCCAAGAAGCAGGTAAACTGATCTCATTTGCACAAGGGCCACTTAACTATGTTTTGCCTGAATAGTCAGGTTCTTTATTCTTCCCTCAAAGATCTCTGTTGTGGGTGTTGATAGTCCTATTTTCTGCTGCTTTGCTTAATATATAGTGATTCCTTTATTCCTCCTACCTCAATGCCCCACTCATATTTCAGGCTGGGACCTACTCTTAATTTAGAGCTCTCTTTCCTCCTTTTACCAACTTCTATTATGAATTTACCTTTGCCACCCAGCTTAGTGTATCCCAAGGTTCTCTTTACCAGGCCACAGTCACAGAGCTCCAGGGAAAAGCAACCTGGTCTCAACTCTCCAGGCAGAGGAGAACAGAAGCTCCATATCAACGCATGCTGCAAATGGCTTTTTCCAGTCTACCTGAATCATTACCAGCTAGAAGCAGCGGTCATTGGGACTTGGACATGAGCTGCAAAGTATAGAATGGTGACAACAATTCCAGTGCCATACGGACTTTTCCTGTGGGGAACTTTCCTGGACTCCTGCTCCCTGTGACAGCTCCTAACAGACTGAACTGTGGTTGGGTTGCATTTTTCAGGGATTTGGCATGGTGATGGGGCCAACTTGGACTTGGGGAACATGTTAAGGACACTACTCATTTATGGATTCTTGCTGTATTGGCCAAGAGTTTGCTTAAAGGCTTTTAATCACTGTAAAAAAAATAGAGGACTAGATGAAGAAGACGGGGCACATATACACCATGGTATATTATTCAGCTAGGAGAAATGGTGACATTGGATCACTTATAGTGGAATGGTGGAGTCTTGGTAGCATTGTGCGGAGTGAAATAAGCGAATCAGAAAAAAACAGGAACTGCAGGATTCCATACATTAGTGGGACATAAAAGCGAGACTGAGAGGCATGAACAGGAGTGTGGTGGCTAAGGGGGATGGGGGGAGGGAAGGAGGGAGAGGGGGAGGGGAGGGGGAGGGGTACAGAGAGAACTGGATGGAGGGTGGCAGAGGACGATCTCTCTTTGGGTGATGGGTATGCAACATAACTAAATGACAAGATAACCTGGAAATGTTTTCTTTGAATGTATGTACCCTGATTTATTGATGTCACCCCATTAAAAAAAATTTATTTATTTAAAAAAAAAAAAAGAAAAGAAAAACTGAGAGTAAAAGTCTGAGGTGAAAAACAAACAAATAGTTCCCTGCTACAAAATGAAATAAACATAGAAGAAAAGGAAGTTGAAAAAAGAGAACCGATGCTTTCCAAATTGACCTGTCGCTGTCCCAATCCAACTTTTGTATTTAAGGGGAAAATGTGTGTAATGATACTGGCTGGGTCTCTTCAACATGAAACAACACAGCCCTGTTGGTTCTAGAATGTACAGTAGAGACCAGTGGTCGGATTCAAATAACTTAACAACCAGTTCTCTGCTTTAATGACCGTTTTAACTATAAAAAAATGATATACCTAAAGATAGTTTATGTCATGCATTTAATACTTAAATGAGAGCAATAAAAGAGATACACAAAACTAGATTGTTATAAGAAAATGTTTTAAATTATTAATGAAAAAATATTAAATAAGACCTGACAAAAATCAATAAAACTGTTATTTGAGATAAAAAAAAAAAAGAAATGCAAATTAAAACCACAATGAGATACCACCTCACACCAGCCAGAATGGCGCTCATCAACAAAACATCACAGAATAAGTGCTGGTGAGGATGTGGAGAAAAGGGAACCCTCCTGCACTGCTGGTGGGAATGCAGACTGGTGCAGCCACTGTGGAAAACAGTATGGAGATTCCTCAAGAAAGTTAAAAATGGAACTGCCTTTTGACCCAGCCATCTCACTTTTAGGAATATATTTCAAGAACACCACAGCACTGTTTCAAAAGGAGAAATGCACCCCCATGTTTATAACAGCATTGTTCACAATAGCAATGATCTGGAAACAGCTCAAGTGTCCATCAGTGGATGAGTTGATTAAAAAGCAATGGTACATATATACAATAGAATATATGGGGCCATGAAAAAGAAGAAAATCTTACCTTTTGTGACCACATAGATGGACCTGGAAACTATTATGTTAAGTGAAATAAGCCAGGCAGAAAGAGAAAAATATCATATGACCTCACTCATTTGAGGAATCCAATGAACAATGTGAACTGAGGAATGGAATTGTGACAGAGGAGAGATCAAAGAGACCAGAGGAAAAGAGGACACAGGAAAAGGAGATGATAGGATGGAAGAAACCTGAAGGGATGGGGTGAGGGCACTTTGGGGATGGGGACAAGGGAATGGGGAATACGGGGATGGGGGATGCATTCTGGGCAACACTAGAATCTATGTAAACACAATAAATTAAAATTAATTTTAAAAATGAGCACAAAGAGGCCACCAAAATAGGAAGAAAAAAGAAACAGGCTCCAAATGACAGAATAAGAGAAATCAGCAGACAAAAGAGCTAACTGAAATGGAGATAAGCAATTTATGAGATATAGAGTTAAAAGTATTGTCAATATGAATGCTCTAGGAACAAAGTGAGCACTTCAACAAAGCCATAGCAAGTATAAAAAAGGACACAGAACCATCAAAAGGAGCCAGTCAGAAATGAAGAATACATTATCTGACATCAAGAATACACTGGAAGAAATAAGCAGTAGGTCAGATAAAGCAGAGGATTAAATTAGAGGTTTGGCAGACAATGTAGAAAAAACATCCAATCAAAGCAGCAAAAAGAAAAAAGAACTTAAAAGATGATAGTTTAAGGAAACTCTGGGACAACATAAAACCTAACAACAGCTATATCCCAAGGGTACCAGAAGGAGGAAAGAGAGAACAAATAATTGAGAACCTATTTGAAGAAATAATGACTAAAATTTTCTCTAACCTGGTGAAGGAAAAAGACATACAAGTCCCAGAAACAGAGAGTCCCAAACAAGATGGACATAAGGAGGCTCACACCAGGACATATCATAATTAAAATGGCAAAGGTTTAAGACAAAGAGGAAAGTCTTAAAAGCAGCAAGAGAAAAGCAGTTACTTACAAACGAGCTCTCATAAGACTGTCAGCTGATTTCTCAACAGAAACATTTCAGGCCAGAAGGGATTGGCATGAAATATTCAAAGTGATAAAAAGCAAGGACCTAAAACCAAGACCACCCTCACTTTAAATGCAAATGGATTAAATACTCCAATCAAAAGATATAGTGTAGCTGAATGGTTAAAAAACAAGACCCATATATATATGCTGTATACAGGAGACCCACATTATAACAAAAGATGCACACAGACTAAAAATAAAAGGATATTCTGTGTAAATGGAAAGGAAAAAACATTGGGATAGTACTATTTGTATCTGACAAAATGGACTTTAAAACAGAGGCTATGGTAAGAGATCAAGAAAGATACTACATAATGATAAAGGGGGCAATTCAACAAGAGAATATAACCCTCATAACCATTTATACATCCAATGTTGGAGCACTGGATGCAAATACACAAAGCAAATCTTGATGGACATAAAGGAAGTGGTTGACAGCAGTGCAGTCATAGTAGGAGATTTTAACACCCCATTGATATCAGTGGATATATCTTACACAGACAATCAACAAGGGAATAGCAGCCTTAATTAACACATTAGATCAGCTGGTTTAATTGAGATCTTCAGAATATTTTATGCCAAAGCAGCAGAATATACATTCTTTTCAAGTGCACATGGTACATTTTCTAGGATAGATCATGTGTTAGGACGCAAAACAAGTCTCAGTGAATTTAAAAGAACTAAAATCATATTAAGCATCTTCTCTGATCATAATGATCTGAAAGTAGAAATCAATTCCAAGAAAAAAGCTGAGAAGCACACAAAGACATGGAGGCTAAATAACATGTTCCTAAACAATGAATGGGTTAAGAATTAGGTCAAGGAACAAATCAAAGATACCTTGAAACAAATGAAAATGAAAATCCAACAACCTCAAGTTTATGGGACACAATAAAAGCAGTATTAAGAGGAAATTTTGTATCATTACAGGCCTACTTCAAGAAACAAGAAAGATCTCAAAGGAACAATCTAACCTTACACATAAAGGAACTGGAAAAAGAAACCCAAACAAGGCCCAAAGTGAGTAGAAGGAAGGTTGGCTCAGTGGCAGAGCGTCGGCCTGGTGTGTAGGAGTCTCGGGTTTCATTCCCAGCCAGGGCACACAGGAGAAGTGCCCATCTGCTTCTCCACCCCTCCCCCTCTCCTTCCTCTCTGTCTCTCTCTTCTCCTCCCACAGCCAAGTCTCCATTGGAGCAAAGTTGGCCCGGGCACTGAGGATGGCTCCATGGCCTCTTCCTCAGGTGCTAGAATGGCTCTGGTTGCAACAGAGCAAAGCCCCAGAAGGGCAGAGCATCGCCCCCTGGTGGGCATGCCAGGTGGATCCTGGTCGGGCACATGCGGGAGTCTGTCTGACTGCCTCCCCGTTTCCAACCTCAGAAAAATACAAAAAAAATACAAAAAAAAATAATAAAGATAACAGCAGAAATAAATGAAACACAGATTAACATTAAATACACATGCACGCATACATACACATGATCAATGAAACCAAGAGCTGGCTCTTTGAAAAGATAAACAAAACATGATTAACAAACCTTTAACTAGACTCATCTAGAGAAAAGAAAAGAGACCCAAATAAATATAATCAAAGATGAATGAAAAGTAGTAACAACTGACAAGAAATACAAAGCATCCTAAGAAAGTCTTACAAACAATTATATGCAAAAAATTAGACAATCTGGATAAAATAAATAAATTTCTAGAAACAATCATCCAAAACTGAATTAAGGAATCTTAACAGATAGATTATAGCTAGTGACACTGAAGCTGTAATAAAAACAAAAACCCTCCTAACAAACAAAAGTTCTGCATCAGATGGCTTCACAGGCGAACTTGACTAAACATTTAAATATTTAACACCTATCATTCTCAAACTATTCCAAAATATTCAAGAGGAAAGAAGACTTTCAAGCTCATTTTATGAGGTCAGCATTATTTTAATTTTAAAATTAGGCAAAGACACAACAAAGAAAGAAAATTATAGGCAATATCTCTGATGAACATAGATGCTAAAATCCTCAACAAATATCAGGAAAGCAGATTCAGTAATATATTAGAAAAGTTATACACCATGATCAAGTAAAATTTATTCTGGGGATGCAAGGTTGATATAACATCTACAAATCAAGAATGTTACAAACTACATAATCAAAATGAAGGATAAAAATAACATGATTATATCAATAGATGCAGAAAAAGCATTTGATAAAATCCAGCAACAATTTATGTTAAAAACTATCAGCAAAGTGGAAATAGAAGGAATGTACTTCAACCTAATAAAGGCTACATGTGACAGACCCACAGCCAACATCATACCCAGCAGGCAAAACTGCAAGTATTCCCCTTAGGATCAGGAACAAGACAGGGATCTTCACTATCACCACTGTTATTCAATATAGTACTGGATGTTTTAGCCACAGCAGATAAGAAGAAGAAATAAAAGGCATCTAAATTGAAAATGAAGAAGTAAAATAGTTATTAATTGCAGATGACATGATACTGTACATAGAGAACCCTAAAGATTCCACCAAAAAACTACTAGAACTGATAAATAAATTCAGTAATGTAAAAGGATACAAAATAAATATCCAGAAATCAATTGCATTTTTATACACCACTCTATCAGAAAAAGAAGCCAAGAAAACAATACCACTCATAATTACTTCAAAAAGAATAAAATACCTAGAAATAAATTTAGCAAAGGATGTAAAAGACCTGTAGTAAGAAAATTATAAGACATTGAAGAAAGAAACTGAAGAAGATACAAGTAAGTGGAAGTATGTACTTTGTTCATGGATAGGGAGAATTAATATCATTAAAATGTCTGTATTGCCTGATCAGGCATTGGCACAGTGGATAGAGCATCGGACTGGGATGTGGAGGACTCAGGTTCAAGACCCCAAGGTCGCCAGCTTGTTCGCGGGTTCATCTGGTTTGAGCAAAGCTAATCAGCTTGGACCCAAGGTCACTGGCTTGAGCAAGGGGTTACATGGTCTGTTGTAGTCTCATAGTCAAGGCACATATGAGAAAGCAATCAATGAACGACTAAAGTGCCACAATGAAAAATTGATGCTTCTCATCTCTCTCCCTTCCTGTCTGTTTGTCCCTATCTATCCCTCTCTCTGACTCTCTCTCTGTCTCTGTCTTAATCAAAAAAAAAAAAGTCTTATTACTCAAAGTTATCTGTGGATTCAATGCAATTCCTATTCATATACCAATGACATATTTTACAGAACTAGAACAAATATTTCAAAAATTTATATGGACCACAAACAACCCTGAATAACCACAACAATCTTGAAAAAGAAGAACAAAGTTACAGAAATCATGCTACCTGATATCAAACTATACTACAAGGCGATAGTAACCAAAAACAGCATGGCACTGGCATTAAAACAGGCATATAGATCAATGGAACAGAATAAAGAGCCCAGAAATAAACTCATGTTCATATGGTCAATTGATATTTGTCAAAGAAGTGAGACATACATTGGGACAAAAACAGTCTGTTTAATAAATGGTGTTGGAAAAATTGGACAGATACAAGCAAAAAAAGAAAAAGAAACTAGACTACCTTCTTGCACTATACACAAGAATAAACTTAAAAATAGATTAAATTTGAAATATTAGACATTAAGCTCTAAGTATCTTAGAAGAAAACATAGGCAGTAAATCTCAGACATTTCTTGTAGCAATATTTTTTCAAATATATCTTCTTGGGCAAAGGAAATGAGACAAAAGATAAACAAATAAAACTACATCAAACTAAAAAGTTTCTGCACAGAAAAAAAAAAACCATCAATAAAATGAAAAGACAACCCACTGAATGAGAGAATATATTCACCAATACATCTAATAAAGGATTAATATCCAAAATTTATAAAGAACTATAAGACTAAACACCAAAAAAGTAATCCAATTAAGAATGGGCAAAAGACCTAAATAGACACTTTTCTAAGAAGGACCTACAGATGGCCAATAGATATATGAAAAGATGCTGAAGGTTAGTAACTGTCAGAGAATGCGAATTAGTCCATAATGAGATACACCTCATACCTGTCAGAATAGCTATCATCAATACATCAACAAACAAGTGCTGGTTTGGGTGTGGAGAAAAAGGAATCTTGTACACTGTTGGTGGGAAGGCAGAGTGGTACAGTCACTGTGGGAAGGAGTATGGAGTTATCTCAAAAAATTAAAACAGGAATAGCCTTTTGATCCAGTGATCTCACTTCTGGAAATCTATCCTAAGAATCCCAGAACACCAATTCAAAAGAATATATGCACCCCTATGTTCAAGATCTAGAAACAACCCAAGTGCCCATCAGTAGATGAGTGGGTGAAAAAGCTGTGGTTCGTTTACACAATGGAATACTACATGGCCATAAATAAAGGAAATCTTACCTTTTGTAATAGCATGGATGGACTTGGAGAGCATTATGTTAAGTTAAATAAGCCAGTCAGAAAAAGACAAGTACCATATGATTTCCCTCATATATGGAATCTAATGAACAAAAGAAGCTAACATGCAAAATAGAAACAGGGTCACAGAGAGCAAACTAACAGCTATCAAGGCTGGGTGTTGGGTGAAGGAGGTGGAGGGATTGAGTAAAAAATGACAAAAAAGTCTCATGGACAGGGACATCAGTGTGGTAATTGCCAGGGTGGTGGGGCGAGGAAAGTGGAGGAGCGTTTGGGGAAATAAATGCTAATGAACAAGGACTTGACTTAGGGGGGCGGTGAACACACAATACGGTGTACAGAGAAGTGTAAAAATGAGCACCTGAAACCTGTATAATTATATTAATCAGTGTCACCTAAATAAAATTCAATTTATTAAAAAAGAAAACGAAAAAACTCATGGTTTTCTAGTTTGTCTTTTGTGGCTGCAATTGGTTGGCTTCTCATGAGTAATAATGACATATCTTTTATGGCTTTTGAAGCCAAGATACTTAGCTTTCAAATTAACAGTGTGTTTCTTTTGTTCGTAATGTTTGGATTGTAGTAAAATTTAAATATTATTTCTAGTTCTCCAAGCACTAAATAAAAAGTCGTTATCTGTTTATGCATTGTTTTTTAAAAGTTACTAAGATCACAGTAGGATGCCAATATAAAGCTTTATTATATTCAATGCTCAAATGCCACCCTCATTACAAATTAAACCATCCATGTATGTCATATTAACTCCTTCAGGTCACAAGGGAAACATTTAGCAAACTCCAAGAGTAACATTTCTAAATTTAATACATTGGTGTATTCCATTGTGGCCAGAAAAGCTTTCCAAAGGACTAAACTAATGTTTATGAAAATATTCATGCTTGGGTTGGAAGACCTGTAAATTCCAGGACAATCCAGTGAATGAATACACTGTGTTAGCTTGAGCAAGGGTAGAATTTGGACAGATGTACCAGTGACAATGGGTCTTTTGGATCATGCTCTCCACTTACTTTTTCCATAAAGGTACATCCTGAAATTGCATGAAGTATACATTGGTTTATAAACATGTCTGAAACACTGTGATGTGTTTTAGATATGAACTCTCTTAAAAGGTGATGGGCTCCCAGTACCTTTCAACTTGGAAAAAAAGTAGAGCAGAGAGCAAGTGTCCTGCCTATTCAGGAACTCAACAAAGTGGCCACTATCACAGAGCAGTCATCTAGCCTTACTTTCAGACATAAACTATTGTGTCAGTGACTATGGGGTAGGTAGTCCCCAGTGATTACCACCTCCTGGTATTCATACCCTTGTGTCAATCTCTCCCAATGAGTGTGGGCTGAACTGGATAGCTTACTTCTAATGAACAGAATATAGAATATTTAGGAGGATGTTTCTGAAATTAGGTTATAAAAACACTGAACTTCTATATCGAGTACTCTCTCTCCCTGTGTCAGGTCACCTGTCCTGTGAAGAGACCCTCATTGTGAGAAGACAAGGCTTCTTAATAACTATGTGAATGGGATTGGAAGTGGGTCCGCCTCAGTCCTCTTCCCATCAAGACTTCGGATGAGACATGGCCCTACATTATGGCTTGAATGCAACCTCATGAAAGCCTTTGGGACAGAGGTCCTCAACTAAGTTATTCCTGGATTCCTAACTAAAGAAACTGCTTTGTGGGTATTTTGTTATTTAAGCCACTAAATTTGGGATTTAATTTTTTTATACAACAATGGATAAACAACAAAGACTGTTTTAAAAATCCTAGTTTTTTTATACAACATCATAAACTGAATAAAGGTGAAGAAAATTCTACACTAAATTGTGTTAGTAAAACTTCAGGAATCTCGACTTCGATGATAACTCATCCAACAGAGAGACAAGTCACTTGGTCAGTGAGATTGCTGCCCCACATTTCAGTGCAGTCATCATCATTCTACTTTTACAGCCTCTTGGGCTTGCCCAAAGCAAAGAATGTCTAACTGACACTACCCTCGGTCTTATTCAAGACCAACATTCCAGGAGGCAGCCTAGGGATTACAACTTTCTAGAGAATAGAGGTTGATAGTACCATACTAGGGATGCTTTATAAAGTAGCCTGTTTAATCTTCACAGGAGCACTGTGTAATAACTATTATCACTATTTTAAAGATGTGGAAACGAGCATATGTTAATACATAGATCAAGGAATCATGGGTATAAAAGCTGAAAAGAAAATTAAGTCAGGACTGCTTGGCTACAAAGCCAGGGCTCTTTCCATTTTATTATTCCTCTTTCATGTGTTGGGCTAAAACTTCAGGTCAGCAGGATGAACTCAGAGGTGATTATTTCAGGTGTAAAGGATTTCAAAGACATGTGCAAATTTGAGCTTCCACGTTTTACAGGGAACCCAAGAGGCCTGTGAGAAAGGCATGGTCACTCTAAGGGAGACTCATGAAGACTGGAAAATGCATCCATGCAGCCAAGGATTAAAAAAAATCAACCTCAGACCATTTGCTGATGTGATCTGACACAGCTCTTCAAATTCTAAGATAAAATAAACTGCCAACTCCACTCATTTGACTTCTGTCTATTCCTAATTTATTGTCCCAAGGAGGAGCCTTGGAGCAGGAAGTTGTAGCAAATGTAAATATGCATAATCTTTATAGCAAATAGTTTACTTACATATAGACTTCAGCATATTTTACTGAGTTGCATTTTGATTAGCCAAAAATACCAGCGACACTTTCTGTAATTATTTTCCTTTTTTTCTCCAGGTGGTACAATCTTTATAAAATTGAATTTAAATAATTATATCCTTCTGGGATTTATTTTTTTTAAAAATTGTTGTGTGTAAGGCTGAATTTGTGATGCTTCATTTAACATTGCTGAAGGAAAGAACACATACTAAAATATTTTGAGCTAGAGCTTGTCATAGACAAAGAGAACTTCAAATACTGATTAGTAATTACATTAAAATTTTACACCAAAAAAATTAGGAGGAGTTGCAAATACCCTTGACAAGTTTCCAAGTTGGGCATTAACTCCCTTGTGGCATTTGTAAAGTTTGAAGCTGTTTTGAGTAGTAAGAGGACCGGAAGGTGAATTTGATCTGAGTGGCTGCCTCAAGGGTTCTGGAAATAGGGGATCTGTTGAGAATCTTATTTGCATGGACTCAAAAACACCGAGGCTGTGGTTTTTAAAGGAAGTGGTGTGGGGGGAGAATGAGCTAAGATTGCTACCACCCAGTAAACTTGAGAGTTGTAGTTTCTAAGCTTCCTCTTAGAACCCTGGCCTAGAACAAGACTTGGCATTTGTCCTTTAAATCAGTGGTCCCCAACCTTTTGTGGGCCATGGACCGGTTTAATGTCAGAAAATAGTTTCACGGACCCGCCTCAGGGTGGGACAGATAAATGTATCATGTGACCGAGACAAGCGTCAAGAGTGAGTCTTAGATGTAACAGAGGGAATCTGGTCATTTTTTTAAAAAGAAAACATCGTTCAGACTTAAATATAAATAAAACAGAAATAATGCAAGTTATTTATTCTTTCTCTGTGGACCGGTACCAAATGGCCCACGGTCCGGTACTGGTCCGCTGCTTTAAATGGTAGTGACTTCATCCTAACCCGAAGTGTTGTAAAAATAAAGAGCCAGGTTACTGCTTGGGAAGTTCTGTGAGTGGGACAATTCTTCCTCTTCTATCTGAGATCCGTGATCAAAGTGGTTGAGATGGAAAGGTCAATAGCTATGATGATGGAGATCAGCATCTATGGTCTTGATGGAAGTTCCTGAAACATAAGGTGACGAACTTTTTTTTACAATGAAAAGGACAAAAATAAGTTTAAGAAAACAATATCGTAAAAAACCAAAAACATTTTATTCATTGCAACAATAATACCCTATAATATGATAAATGCATAATAAAAACATTTGTAGTATTTTATATTGTAATTATGTCTACATGCCTATTAATTTTTAATAATAATTGTAAGAAAAAAGCACTCATTTAGATACAAATACATCACATCACACACAATCGATCGACTCTGCATCAATCGAATACGTACATTTACAGATCAGTCTTCCAGTATCAAAAAGGAGGACATGTAGGAGGACACTTTTCGAGGGAGGACAGAACTTACAAAAGAAGGACTGTCCTCCCTAAAGACGGATGATTGGTCACCTTATGAAACAGGACCTCAGATGTGTCTGATGTGATACCATGGAAATTCTGTGACCTTAAAAACAACCTTTCATTTCTAGTTTGTGATGTCATCAAGTAGCAGCAACAGATATTTACACTCTCATTCCATCCAGGCCTCCAAACTGCCTTTGTCCCAGAGTCTCAGGGAAGTCACACAGACCTCTTCAGGAAGAGGGATGACGGTTTCTCTTTTTTACATGTACAGTAGTACTTTATATTAAAAAAGTAAAGGTATAGTTTATATCTCAGGGTCAAGTTAAAATGTAAAACATGCCGCTTGTAAGAATATCACATATCTGAAAATTGCAGCTTCTCGGGGAAGGATCTCATGAGTCGGTGTGAGGTTGCACAGGCAGCAGCAGCAAGAGAGCAAAACAGTTCCACGGGGAAATGGGAGCCCTTGTGTGATTGCTGCTCCTTTCCCCCCACCAGCTCCTCTTCCCTTACAGACGTCCTCTCTCCCCCAAAGCTCCACATTAGGTAGTTGTGGTCTATGGAAATGATGCTGGGGTCTCTGGTGGAGAATTGGGGTGGGGAGATAGAGTACGAACAAAGCTAATATTTATTAAACATTTACCACATGCCAGGTACTGTGCCAGTTGCTACTTCATTTCCACTTAGTCTCCCTCAAAACCTACAAGTTAGATAACATTGGCCTCATTTAGAAGAATTAGGAAGTGAAGGGAAAAAGCTAAATAATTCTATAGTTATTGTTTGAGCCTGGTTTTGAATTTACGTTCATCCAATTGATGCTATTATTTCAAAAATTTGTGAAGGAACATACCTGTCTCCTTGAGATGTTTAGACACCTTGGAATTTCAAGAATTAATCTCTTGTGGGAGGCTACTCTTAATCTGTGTGTGTGTGTTTGCATTCACTGTGTGTGGTCACTTTGATAAGTGGATGGAGCTCCAGGGCATTGTGGCAGGCTGAGTTAGAAGAATGGTCATGGTGGATGTGTGACTAAATCTTTGCAGATTTTTAATCTATTTTATCCTTTCTGTGGGAAATAAAATCAATTCTCATTAATTTAGTTGTCACAATTTAGAGGGAAACTGACAATGTATTTAACTATGGTTCTGAATTTTGCCTTGAGAAAGCCCCATTCTAAATTAGGAATGTTTTTATGAGGACTGTTTGCATAGCATTATTTTTCAGTCAAGTGCAGTCAAGGGTTAGCAATTGGAATGAAGAGGAAGAATTATAGTTTGAAGCTGATCCTATAGATTAGCTGACTGAATTACATTTGAAGGGCAACTTGAAAGGAACATTGGAAGCCTGGCCCCTCTTTATGCACACCAGGGACAAGAAACAGCATATAGGGAGGAACAGAGGATATCAGGAAATAACTTTTAATAACAAATCCTTAATATTTGTCTACTTTATCTTTTTTTCCTCTTGAAATCTTTAAGCTTTTCATTGTGAATGGTCATTCATATGTTTTTAGGTGTTTTATTGAGATGGAGAATATAATTTCTAAGTTTATCTGGACTGCCCTGTTTATATTTATAGCCCTGGAAGAATTATTAACCTCTCTTTTCTTTCTCAAAAGTGTCCCTGTTAGGATGATCAATTATACGATCACTCTATATATTGAATACCTACTATGTGTTAGGCCCTGGAGAAAGACACAAAAAAATATGGTTTCCTATCCTTAAGCAGCTCATGTTCATGTTCCAACCCCTCCTCTAAAAAACAAACAAACAAAAAAACCAGAACAAAACAGTCACAGACAAAACAAACAAAAAATTACGAAGTAATATGAGAGAATCAAGCCAGGACCTGAGCTAATAATTGAGAATGGGAGAACATCTTTAATTAGAATAACTAGAAAAAGACCTTCTGAAGAAGTCACATTTAGCCCAAATCCAAGGGATGAGGAGTTAGCCTCATGGAGTCAGGAGAAGAATATCTCTGGCAGGGGGTTGCAAATGCAAAGTTCCTGAAGCTCTAGTACTCTGAAACATTTGATAATTTGAAAGATACTGAGGATGTTGATTAGTAACATAGAAAACTGGTATAAGGTGTTAGACAAGGCAGATCATTCAGGGTCTAAGATTCAGACTACAGTAGGAACCTGGATCATATTATAGACATTATAGGGAGCCATTGAAGATACTTTGCAATATTTTTTTTGTCATTTCTAAGCATACATTTTCTTTTAAAAAATTGTACAGCATTGAGTTGTTTGTATTTTAATACACTGAAATGCAAAATTTAAATGATTTGTAGTCTTTCTGCCCAGATAGCTTGATGATACTTTGATTAAAAAGAAAGTTTTGTTTTTATACATTTCATCACACACACACATACACACAAACATACACACACTTCTCTTTCTTACTCTGATATTCTTGCCGTTTTTGCAAAGTAGTCACTATTAAATTTTTTCTTCTGTTTCCTATAAAATTTTATACAAATAGTAAAATATTTGTATTATAAAAACAAATGGGATTGTGTTTATATTATGTTCTGTACTTCATATTTTCACTTAATATCAATACTTAAAGAATATCTCATTCTTATTAAAAAACTGCAATAATATTCTATTTTACAGGTATACAATCTTTTCTATTTTAACCATCACCTGTTGATTGATATTTTATAGCTTTTATTTTTTTGTTGTTTTGACATAAAAAGTACTGCCAAAATACCTTGATAATAAACCTTGGGACATTTTTGCAAGTGTCATTATTGAATAACATTATTATGTGTTTTTAAAATTTGAAAGATTGCTGAATTATCCTTTCAGGATAATTTCACCAATTTAAAATCACTTACTTCAGTATATGAGAGTGCCTGTTTTCTGCATCCTCCTGAATACTAGATATGTATTTATTTCTATTTATTTATTTATTTATTTAGAGGTAGGAAGGCAAAAAGAAAGACTTCTGCATGCTCCCCAACTGGGAACCACCGAGCAAGACCCATACCGAGCAATGCTCTACCCTTCTGGGGTGGTAGCTCTGTTGCTCGGCAACTGAGCTATTTTAGGGCTTGAGGCAAGGCCATGTAGCCATCCTCAAAGCTGCTGGGGGCCAACTTGCTCAAACCATTTGAGCCATGGCTGTGGGAGGAAGAGAGATAAAGAAAGATGGAAGGGAGCAGAGAAGCAGATAGTAGCTTCTCCTGTGTGCCCTGACCGGGAATCAAATCCAGGACTTCTACATTCTGGGCTGACACTCTACCACTGAGCCAATTGTTCAGGTCCTCAAATACTGAATATCATTAAATATTTTAATTCTTACCTATTTGGTAGGTAGAAAATGATATCTCAATGCCTTTTGAAATAAATTGCTTTGAGTTGTGAATGGGATGCATTTTTTTTCTTAGATTGAAAAGTTTTATATTCACAGCTTTGTGACTCTCTTGTTTATACATTTTAATCATTTTTCTACTGAGTAATTCTTTTCATTATTGATGAACTAGTTCCTTGCAAAATGACTAATTTGTAATTAAGAAAACTATGCCTGGCGATATTGCAACAAATATGTTTTCCCAGCTTGATGTTTTGCTATCCACTGTTTTGGTTTTTAGGGAGTCAGATTTATCAAGTTGTTCTTTATGGCATATAGATTTTATGTTATGATTAAATATCTTTTTCATATAATTTAATAAATTATAAAATAAATTCAACTATATATTCATCGGAATGACTTTTGAATAGTTTTAAGAGGTATGGCTTTGAGGAAAACAAGAGTGGATTCAGGGAGACTTGCCAGTGGCAGTTAGGTGGGAAGAGACTGTGGGGGCTGGCTTAATGTGGTAGCAGAGGGGCTCCAGGAAAGCAACAGTTGCAAGATGTTTTGTAGCTTGTGTTGACAGGACTTAACTACATACCAGATATGGGTACCACAGCATATGGAGGAGTCAGATCTGACCCCTCAGTTTTTCACTTCTGAAGTTGGGTGGATGCCATGTTACTTACTGAAATGAAGAAGGCTTGAGTCAGTGACAGGGGCACTGTGTAAAAGAAAATCTAGAGTCTAGTTTAGACATGTAAAGTCTGACATGTCTGAGAGACATCCAATTGTAGCTGTTCACCATTAGGTTGGTAACTAAGAATATTACTCTGGAGCAGAGTGGTAAGGTCTGGCTTGGATGGTATTTCAGTCATTAATATTAACCAGAGAAGAATCTAAGAAACTCTGACACTTAGGTCAAGATAAAGGAAGCAGAAAAAGCCAACAAAGAAAGCTGAGAAACAGTGACTAGAAAAAGAAGAGAAACCACTGGATAGAGTGATATTGCTGAAGCCAAGAGAGGAGATTCCATGCATTCTGTGATGGAGGGAGAAGTCAACTCTTCAAAAAGCTAGTGAGAAGTAGTAGCAGTATTAGGACTGAATTTGGCCCATAGACATCATTGATGATCTTCAGAGGAAATCTTAGTAGGGTTGTGGTGTGGAAACCAGATATGATGAATTAGATTTAGATGGTGAGCACATATTTATTTACATTCTCTCTCATTGTTCAACACACACAACATCATCACAATGCTATCTGCTTTGAATTTGCAGGATTGTCTCATTTTGACCATTATCCCTGTGAAGTCTTTATTAGAACCCTGTTTCTCTTGATGCATTCTTGTGTCCCATATTCTTATTATCATAAGCATCTGTGCATCTCTTATTATGTATGGTATCTTCCCCTTGCTCTTCAACTTCTCAAATTCTTTCATTGTGCTTCCTAAAATTACAAACCATGACTGGTAAAATTTTCTGTATCTTAACCATTTCTCTGAATGCATCTTTTCTCTCTTGCTGTAACAGAAACCTGACCCTCCCCAGATGACCCTACTTTTGCCTGAATGAGGCTGTTTTTACTCCCATAGCCCTCTCAGGCCTGAAGAAGGGATGGTTACCCTCTTTGCTCTCCACTGGTGTTTTCATATCAGACTTACTCTTCTTTTTACTCTAAAACTTTCCACCTCTGACTCTCATGGCATTGGTTATATTACCTACTACCACTTAATGTTCCTTTCATCCTCAAACTCTTGAAGCATTTTCCCTTATTTCCCCATTATTATAGCTCTTGCCTAGTTGGGACTCTCTAAAACGATCCATTATAATTCTTAGTTTACTTTTTAAAATGAATTTGATCCTTTTAGTACCTGTACTGTCATTCAATGTCCTCTCCTCTGCCAGAGTAGCTCATTCCATGGACACACTCTACAGCTTGTCATATCAACAGCTGCAACCTCTCCATCACGTCAATTTCATCCCCCTTTCCATCTCACTCCTGTTAGTAGTTCAATTCTAACAATTCATTGGTCCCACTGGATTTACCATTGTTTGATTTTATCTCTTTTTCATTGATCTTCACCCCTTGATGTCTTCTTTTCTCTCCTGACTCAATTTACAGTTTCTGGCCAGTTATTATAATCGCTCTTTTGTACTCTTTTTAAAAATTTTTATTAATTTTAATTTGTAGTGTTAATAAAAATTCAAATGTTCTACTCAATATAACTCCCTCACCCCGACGCCCTTGTCCCCCATTACTCCCCCTTTCCCTAACTCCCTCCCATCATCATGTTGGGATTTGCTGTCCTGTTATCAGTATCTATGAGTTACGTATATATAATTTAACTAATCCCTTCACCTTCTCTGATCCCATCTCCTTAACCCCCTTCCCTCTGACAGCTGTCCCTCTGCTCCCTGTGACCCTGCCTCTGACTCTATTTCATTCCTCAGTTCACTTTGTTCATTCCTGAGTTCACATATAAGTGAGATCATATGATATTTGTTCTTTTCTGCCTGGCTTATTTCACTTAGCATAGTAATCTCCAGGTCCATCCATGCCATCGCAGAGGGCAAGATTTCCTTCATTTTCATGGCCACATAGTATTCCATTGTGTATATTAAATGTGCCACAGCTGTTTAATCCACTTGTCCACTGACAAACACTTGGGCTGTTTCCAGATCCTGGCTATTGTAAACAATGCTGCAATAAACATGAGAATGCATATTTTCTTTTGAATCAGTGATTTGGTATTCTTAGGATATATTCCTAAAAGTGGGATAGCAGGGTCAAAAGGCAGTTCCATTTTAAATTTTTTGGGGAAACTTCATACTGTTTTCCACAGTGGCTGTACAGGTCTGCATTCCCAGCAGCAGTGCAGGAGGGTTCCCTTTTTTCCACAACCTCGCCAGCACTTCTTGTGTGTTTATTTGTTAATTAGTGTAATTTTGACAGGTGTGAGGTGATATCTCATTGTGGTTTTAATTTGCATTTCTCTTATGATTAGTGGCATTGAACATTTTTTCATGTGCCTATTGGCCATTCGTATGTCTTTTTTGGAGAAGTGTCTATTCAGTTCTTTTGCCCCCTTTTTTATTGGATTGTTTACCATCCTGGTATTGAGCTTTAGAAGTTCTTTATAAATTTTTGGTATTAATTCCTTATCAGATGTATTGGCAAATATGTTCTGTTGTGTGGGTTGTCTTTTTATTTTGTTCATGGTGTCTTTTGTTGTGCAAAAGCTTTCTAGTTTGATATAGTCCCATTTGTTTATTTTGTCCTCTATTTCACTTGCCCATGGAAATAAATTGGCAAAAATATTGCTACAAGAGATATCGGAGAGTTTACTGCCTATGTTTTCTTCCAAGATGTTTATAGTTTTATGACTTACATTTAAGTCTTTTATCCATTTTGAGTTTATTTTTGTGAATGGTGTAAGTTGGTGGTCTAGTTTCATTTTTTTTGCATGTAACTGTCCAATTTTTCCAACACCATTTATTAAACAGACTGTCTTTACTCCACTGTGTGCTATTACTTTCTTTGTCAAATATCAATTAATCATAAAAGATTGAGTTTATTTCTGGTTTCTATGTTCAGTTCCATTGATCTGTATGCCTGTTCTTATGTCAGTACCAAGCTGTTTTGAGTACGATGGCCTTGTAATATAACTTGATATCAGGAAGTGTGATACTTCCCACATTATTCTTTATTTTTAAGATTGCTGAGGCTATTTGTGTTCTTTTTTGGGACCATATAAATTTTTGGAATATTTGTTCTATATCTTTGAAGTATGCGATTGGTATTTTAATAGGAATTGCATTGAATTTATAGATTGCTTTGGGTAATATAGACATTTTAATGATGTTTATCTTTTCTATTCATGAACACGGTATATGCTTCTACTTGTTTGTACCTTCCTTGATTTCTTTAATCAATGTCTTATAATTTTCCAAGTACAAATCTTTTACCTCCTTGTTTAAATTTACTCCTAGATACTTTTTTTTGTTGTTGTTGCAATAGTGAAGGGAATTGTTTCCTTAATTTCTCTTTCAGAAAGTTTATTGTTGTGTATAAAAATGCCACTGATTTCTGAATATTAAGTTTATATTCTGCCACCTTACCTAATTCATTTATCAGGTCTAGTAGTATTTTGACTGAGACTTTAGGGTTTTTTATGTACATTATCATGTCAGCAGCAGATAATGATAGTTTTACTTCTTTTCCAATTTATAATAGATACCTTTTATTTCTTCTTCTTGTCTGATAGCTGTGGCTAGGACTTCCAGAACTATGTTGAATAAGGGTGGTGAAAGGGGGGCACTCCTGCCTTTTTTATGATCTCAAGAGGATTGCTTTTAATTTTTGACCTTTAAGTATGATATTGGTTGTTGGTGGTTTGTCATAGATGGCCTTTGTCATGTTGAGGTATGTTCCCTGTATTTCCTCTTTGCTGAGAGTTTTGATCATGAATGGGTGCTGGATTTTATCAAATGCTTTTTCAGCATCTATTGATACTATCATGTGATTTTTATTCTTCTTTTTGTTTATATGATGAATCACATTGATTGATTTGCGAATATTGTACCAGCCTTGCCTCCCCAGAATAAATCCCACTTGATCATGATGTATGATTTTTTTTCATGTATTGCTGGATCCGGTTTGAAAATATTTTGTTGAAATTTTTAGCATCTATGTTCATCAGAAATATTGGCCTATAGTTTTATTTCATAGTAGTTTCTTTACTTGGTTTTGGAATGAAGATAATTCTTGCCTCATAAAAGGAGTTTGGAAGTCTTTTCTCCTCTTGAATTTTTTGAAATAGCTTGAGAAGGATAGGAGTTAGTTCTTCTTTGAATATTTGGTAAAATTCACCTGTAAAGGCATTGGTCCAGGACTTTTGTTTTTTGGTAGTTTTTTGATGATTGTTTCAATTTCTTCTGTTGTAATTGGTCTGTTTAGATTTTCTGATTTTTCCAGACTGCATTTTGAAGATTGTATGTTTCTAGGAAATTATCCATTTCATCTAGTTTGTCCAGTTTTTTAGTATATTGATCTTCATAGTATTTTCTTACAATCCTTTGTATTTCTGCTGTGTCAGTTGTTACTTCTCCATTTTCACTTCTAATTTTATTTGAGTCCTTTCTCTTTTTTCCTTGATGAGTCTAATTAAAGGTTTGTAAATTTTGTTTACCTTTTCAAAGAACTAGGTTTTTGTTTCATTAATACTTTGTATTTTTTTTAGCCTCTATGTCATTTATTTCTGCTCTGATCTTTATTATTTTCTTCCTTCAACTTCCTCTGTGTTTTATTTGTTTTGTTTTTTTCTAGTTTTTTAGATACAAGAGTAAGTTGTTTATTTGAGCTTTTCTTTGCTTCTTTTTTTTTTTTTTTTTTTCCTGTATTTTTCTGAAACCGGAAACGGGGAGAGACAGTCAGACAGACTCCCGCATGCGCCCGACCGGGATCCACCCGGCACGCCCACCAGGGGGCAATGCTCTGCCCCTCCGGGGGGTCGCTCTGTTGCGACCAGAGCCACTCCAGCGCCTGGGGCAGAGGCCAAGGAGCCATCCCCAGCGCCCGGGCCATCTTTGCTCCAGTGTAGCCTCGGCTGCGGGAGGGGAAGAGAGACACAGAGAGGAAGGAGAGGGGGAGGGGTGGAGAAGCAGATGGGCGCTTCTCCTGTGTGCCCTGGTCGGGAATCGAACCCGGGAATTCTGCATGCCAGGCCGACGCTCTACCACTGAGCCAACCGGCCAGGGCCTTTCTTTGCTTCTTAAAGTATGCCTGTAATACTATGAACTTCCTTTTCAGGACTGCTTTTGTTGTGTCCCATAAATTTTGAATTGTTGTATGTTCATTTTCATTTGTTTCAAGGAAATATTTTATTTCTTCCTTGATCTTGTTTTTAACCATTCTTTATTTAATAACATGCTATTTAGTTTCCAAGTGTTTAAATGTTTTTCCAATTTTCTATTGTAGTTGATTTCTAGTTTCATGCCATTGTGATGAGAAGATGCTTGATATGATTTCAATCTTCTTAAATTTATTGAGACTTGTTTTGTGTCCTAACATGTGATATACTAGAGAATGTACCATGAGCACGTGAAAAGAATGTATATTCTGCTGCTTTGGGGTAAAGGGTTCTGTAGATATCTATTAAATCCAGTTGATCTAGTATGTCATTCAAGGTGGCTGTTTCTTGTCAATTTTCTTTCTGGAAGAAGAAAGATCTTGCCCTTTATGTCCATCAAAATCTGCGTTATGTATTTAGCTGCTCCTATGTTAGGCACAGAAATATTTACAATGGTTATATCCTCCTGTTGGATTGCTCCCTTTATCATTATGTAGGGACCTTCTTTATTTCTTACCATAGCCTTTGGTTAAAAGTCTATTTTGTCAGATATAAGTATTGCTACTCCAGCTTTCTTTTTCTTTTCCATTTGCATGAAATATTTTTTCCATCCCTTCACTTTCAGTCTATATATATCTTTTGTTCTGAGGTGGATCTCTTCTTGACAGCATATGTACGGATCCTGTTTTCTTATCCATGCTGCTACCCTATGTCTTTTGATTGGAGCATTTAATCTATTTATATTTAAGGTTATTATTGGCATGTACTTATTTATTGTTATTTTATTCTTTCAATCTTCACTCCTCTTTTTCTAGATTTTTTTCCCCTTTGCTCTTTTTACAGCAAACAGGTAACCCACAGCAGGTTACAAACAACAGCTGATACCAACCCAGGAAGATCTAGAGCCAACACAAACAGTGCACATTTCTTAACATTTCTGGCAGCATTGGTTTGGTTGTAATGAATTCCTTAAGTTTTTTTTTTTTTTGTCTAGAAAGCTTTTTATTTCTCCTTCAATTTTAAACAAGAGCCTTGCTAGATAAAGAAGTGTTGTTTGTAGGTTCTTGTTTTGCATCACTTTGAATATTTCTTGCCAATCCTTTCAGGCGTCAAGTGTTTCTGTTGATAAATTGGATGTCATCCTTATGGGGGCTCCTCTGTTGGTAATTAACTGCTTTTCTCTTGCAGCTGCTAGTATTCTTTCTTTGTCTCTTATCTTTGGCACTTTAATTATGATGTATTTTGGTGTAGGCCTCCTTGGGTTCTACTTTAATGGGACTCTCTGTGCTTTTTGAACTTGTATCATTTTTCCTTCATCAATTTAGTGACGTTTTCAGCTATAATTTCTGCAAACAGATTCTCTATCCCTTTTTCATTCTCTTCTACTTCAGAAACCCTTATGATGTGGATGTTGTTTCTCTTCATGTTGTCACAGAGCTCTCTTAGAGTTTCCTCAGACTTTTTGAGCCTCTTTTCTTTTTGCTGCTCTGCTTCCATGTTTTCATGTATCTTGTCCTCTAAATCTCTGATTTGACTTTCTGTTTCATTCAGCCTGTTATTGATTCCTTCTAGTGCAGTCTTTATTTCTGATATTGTATTTGTCATTTCCGACTGGTTCCTTTTTATAATTTCAATGTCCTTTTTTATACTTCCTATCTCTTTATTTAGGTGCTCATTATCTCCATCCATTGTTACTCTAAGATCCTTGAGAATCCTAAAAATTAATATTTTAAAGTCTGCATTTGATAGTTTGGTTACTTCCATCTCAATTATTTCTTTTTCTAGAGATTTCTCTTCTTGATTCATTTGGGTTGCATTTCTCTGTCTGCCTATTTAGTCTGTGCATTAGGTAGCATTGTCTGACTTTAAAATTTGTGTAGTTTCCTTATGAGGAATATGGGCTCAGTGGCACTGACCTCCCAGGCCACCTGTTTTCCTTGTTCTAAGGATGCTTCTTCAAGGTGCTATTTTCCCTCTTATTGCATGTGAGTCCTAAATGCAGTTGGTCCTTTCATGGTTACGGTTATCTCTTCAGGCTGGCTGGCTGTAAGGGTCAATCTTGCTCATGTGTAGTATACACTGTGCAATGTCTGTCCTGTTGGGCGTATTTATTTTCCACAGTATTTGGTGTCTGCTAGACTCCACCTTTGGGCGTGCTGCTTGTGTAGGTAGCTGAGTCTAGGGTTTCGTACAATCTGCCACCCACTACCAGTAGTGTTGGCTCTAGATCTTCCTGGGTTGGTATCAGCTGTTGTTTGTAACCTGCTCTGGGCTACCTGTCTACAGGTACTGCACTTTTCAGTTTGTGTCTGGGATTTCTGTGCCTGGGTAGTGTGGGAGAGGTCAACCTTTGTATAAGGTTCAGCTTCCTCCTGCATAGAGATGACAGCAGCTCTGTAAAAGCCCAAGCTCTGTAGGATTTATCTCCACATTTCAACCTCTCCTCCTCCTCTTGCAGCTGCCTGGTCTTCCCACAGAGTCTTCTGTAGTAAGACTGTAGTGTGGGCTTAGACTGGCCTTACTCAACCTATGCCTTTATAATTTACATGCTTGGTGGGTTAGGACAGCTGAGGTTCTGAATTCAATGTTAGTGGAACAAACTACATCAGGGATGTCTTGGTCAGGAGCTCAGTATAGGGAATGTGGCTTCTTCTCCAGAGGTTGATCCCTCTGCCACTGCTAATACTCAAATTTTACTTCTCCCCAACAAGGTGAACAGCAGGTTCGACCAAGTGTGGCTGACAGTCCCCTCTGCTGAAGTTCTTCCAGCTGGTGAGACCCTGGTCTCAGGGAGGAAGAGAGAGAGTCCTCTCCTGGGGCTGACTGTGCCCCCTCCCCAAAGGTGGCTAAGCCTCTCAAATGGATCCAACAATGGACTCACAGGGACCCATACATTAAATGTCCATGTTCCAAACCTCTATCCCTTCTGCCTGTGGAATCTAGCCCTGCAGGGCAAAATATACAGTGCCCAGGCCCACTGACTGTGAAGCTCTACCCTATCTAATGCACATGATCGCTGTGCTGGTGCTGATCAGAGAGTGGAACCTGCCTCAGCTGGGCCAGGAGTGAGGAGCCTTTCCTTAGGATACCATTCTAGCAAGAGTTTCTAGGTCCTGAACTAATGCTTTCTGCAGCTGGCCCCTGAATGTGCTATCCCTGGGCCTCCCTGGCAGGAACCTGGTGCAGACCAGTGGAAGACACTGCCTTTGACCCTCAGCAACCTTCTTGGAGCTACAAGCAATCCAGAGTTTGTGGCTGCCTCTGCTGGGCCCTGGTGTCCATAGAAATACCAAGCTACATACCTAGGCTGGCTTTTACCCACATGGACCTGGGGGAAGGCCCACTTAAAAGGCTAAGGTTACCTGAGTCTTGCCTCCTGCAGCCTTTGTCTGCTGTATTTGTTGGACTTAGCCACTGAAAAAACCTTTGGTAGAGTCTAGAGACTATGGCAATTCAGGGATTAGGAAGGGTGGCAGGTGTGGCTCTGCCCCTTGGCCCCAAGTGTCAGTCTGTCCAGACTTTTTTCACAGACCTCAGTAGGGTATGGCCCCAGAAGTCCAGTGGGTGTGGTTTCTGAGACCCAGAGGTGTGGTCTGCCCACACTCTGGACAGTTTCTACTGAGTCTCCCGTAAGTTGGAAGCACCAGTCCTAGAGTCGGGAGTGTGTGGGGGAACACTCTGGTCTCAAAACCAGAAAACTGAGCCACTGATACACTACCTGCTTCTGGCCTCTCAGAACAACCCATCACCATGATGGGGGAAGGAGAGACTCCCAAGTGTGGGGCAGTTGCTTTTCCCCAGGCTGATGCCGCACAAAGGGGATGCTCCACCCAAGAAAGATGGCGACCATAGTACTGGAGAATGACTCAGCACAGGAGTTCTGATGGCTGTCCCCACAATGCCTCTCTCTAGGCCTCCTACTTTATACTCTCCTCATGCAACTGCAGTCCGCTCAGCTCTCCTATTACCGGAATCTTGGGTAAATGGTTGTGAACTAGATTTTCTGCATGGGCCCTTTAAGATGGAGTCTGTGTCTCCAAAAGGTCAGTCTCTTTCTCACAGACAGAAACCCAGCTCTTTTCACTGCCAAATGCTATGTGGCCACCTCTTCTAGGCTCTGGTGCTCTAGGCTGGGACTCCAGGCCTGGGGCTGAGCACCCACACCTCTCAGGCAACCCTCCCCATAGTGAGAGTCCCTCTGGATCCTCAGCCACCACTCGCTCCTGTGAGCAGGCAGCCCTTTCACGTCTCAGCCCTTCCTACCAGTCTTGGTGTGGCTTCTTCTGTCATCTTTGGTTATAGAATCCTCTTCCTTTAGTCCAAAGTTGGTTTTTCAAGATGATTGTTCTTAAATTAAGTTGTAATTCATCTTGGTCCTGGGAGGTGGCAGTTGGAACATCTGCCTACTCTGTCACGATCTTGGAATCTCTGTATACTCTTTTACTCTATTAATGGTCTTGTTAAATTCATGTCCATGAACTGCAAGCATTCCCTTAATGCTGCCTAGCTCTCTTTCTTTATTTTTCTAGCATGTCACTCTCACGTTCTCTAGAAAATTACTTCAGACCTTTTATTTCCTTAGACATATAACATCACCTTCTCAAATGTACCCTCAGCTTATGAAATGTTTTACTTCATTAAAAAATTAAAGCACCTAGGCAAGATCTTTCACTCCCATTTCCACATTTACCCACTACCAACTCTTGTACTCACATTTTCTGCTTTCTCTCTTGTTGCCATAAAATCATATTCATAGCCTGATTTAGAACCAGTCCTGTCAGTTGTTTGCTTTACATCTCTTTTATCTGTCTCAGCTACTCAAAGATATTGCTCCAGCATCTCCCCTTTTCTCCCATATATAATTTTACTCTCTCATCAGCATGCAATCATAGAATTATTTATACTAACCCCCTACACACACACAGAAAAGGAAAAAGACAAAACCCCTCCTACAGACCTATTTATTTGTATCCTTTTTCAAAGGAGCTCTTCATAGTAGTTGTTTACACTTACCATTTGAATTGTTTCCAATTATTTTCTCCTTCTCTCTAAACCAATTCCAATTATGCTTTTGTACCCTCTAGTTCTCCTACATTATTACTCTTGTCAAGGTTACCAATAGCCTTCATGTTGCTGAACTCAGTAGTCAGTTCTCATTTGTCATTGTAGTTGAATTTTCATCAGCATTTGAAATCTTTCCCTCTCTTCTGCTTCTTATACTTTCTTCACTTGAAGTCCAGCATACCATACTGTCCTGGTTCTAACTACTCCACAAGTCATTACTTTATAGCCTCTTTTTGCTGAATCCTTTTACTTTTTGTCCTCTTGATACTGAACTGTCTCATGGCTCAGTCCTTGGTCCTTTTATTATTTTAATATGAGCTTACCCATTTGGTGATCGCTTGATAAGAATGATTCACTGTTGTATCCCTTCAATCTAGACTGCTTTCCCAAACTCCAAAAATGTATCCAACTACCTACTTGTCCCATTCTCTTAGACACTTCCAATTCAGTAGTCCATAACTGAACTCAATGTCCTCCCAAACCTGCTCCATTTGCAAGTTTTCTTATTTTCAATGGTAGCAGCATTGTATTTCATGTCCCTGCTCAACCTGGGTGAAGTTACTCTTTTCTACCTCTGTGTAGAAAAGAATGTGTGTGCATGTGTGTGTATTCACACACACATATATGTATAAGTGCATATATATACCTTTATTTTATTCTACTTTTAAAATACATTCAGGGGGTCGGGGGTTGGTGGCTGAGTGAAAAAGGTAAAGGGTTTAAACAAAGGAAAAAAACCTCATAGACACAGACAACAGTATGGAGATTATAAGAGGGAAAAGGGGGTAAAGAGAAGTAGAAGGGGTGAAGAGGGGATAAATGGTGATAGAAACTTGATTTGGGGTGGTGAACACACAATACAGTGTACAGATGATGTAATATAGAATTGCGCACCTGAAGCCTATATTAACTAATGTTACCCAATAAATTCAATAAAATATTTAAAAAATACATTAAGCATCAGACCCTGTCTCACTATCCCTAGTACTATTATCTTCGTGTTTCTCCAGATTATTGAAATAGCTTCCTAATAGCTGTCCCTGTTTTTATTCTTCCCCAACCCCTCCCTCAGTCCATTCTTAACACAGCAACAAGAATGAACCTTTAAAACATTAGTCAGTTAATGTCATTCTTATGCTCAAAAGCATCAATGCTCCCCACTTTTTACAATGTCCTCTCAGACCCTACATGATCTATACATCCAACCCTACCCTTTATCTTTCTGACCTCCTTTCTTACTAGTGAGACCTTAGCTCACTAGTTTTAGCCAAGTATCTCCCATTGTGTTCCTTGAACATTTTAGACATATGTAAATTCCTTACCTCCTTCATAGTTTTCTTCGAACGTCAGTAAGACCTATCCAAACAACCTTATTAAAAATGACAGTGCCTTCGCCATATTATCCCTCTAATTCTACTCTATATTCTCCTGCATTGCACTCAACACATTCTAACATGCCGTGAATAGTTACTTACCTTGTCATTATAACTATTGTTTATTTACTCTTTCTTCTTGTTGCAATATAGCCTTCCAAAGAGCCGGGAGCTCAGTTTTATTCTTCGTTGTATCACAGGCATTTAAAATAGTGCCTAGTAGTGCATTATCAATACTCAATAAACATTTTTTAATAACTGGGTAGTATTTTGGAATGAATAACTAGTTTCAAAGTTACCAATCAGGGTCCATTCCTGTGGTCAGATGTTGTAGCTTGTGTTCCTCTTAATCAGTCAATTCTAATTCCTTCCAAACCCTGTATTAGACAAAGACTAGATGTTGTATGTGCAAAGGCAAAGGAAATTGGTCCAGACGTTCATTACTCTGTAAGACAGAATCAAATAGGCCTACTTATCATTCACAGAATCTCAAAAATCTATTAGGTTCTCTAGGGTCTGTTTACTGAAATCAATACTACAAGCCATATTATTAAAGAATTATGATGGTAACATTGAGTGCTGAAGTGCTTTGAAATACAGCCAAAGATATAGGCAAATGAAGCCAAAGGAAGACTCACTGTCTGTTTTTAATCTTCCTGAGTAATATGATCAATGAATTTAAGTTCAACTTAAATTATGTTGTTGACTGAAAAGAGAGAAAACTGTATAATATTCAACATAGTGAGTCTGTGATTAAACTAACCCAAATGGTTCTGGAAAGTTGTATAGACTAGACAATAGTCCATTCTTCTCTCCTATAAAGAGATGATGATGATGATGATGATGATAATGGCTATGAAAATGACATTGATAGCTATAGTAATAGTGATAAAAAATAATTCAGTTCTGCCTTTAGTTAGATAGCTAGATCAGATGGTATATTTCAGTGTTTTTCAACTGCCAGTCCATGGACTGGTGCTGGTTTGCCAGAAATTTTGTGCTGGTCCACAGAAGAATTAATCACCCTAACATTGTATGAAGATTATAGACCAATGATCTTAGTTGGATTCCCTTATACTCAGAACGATTGCCGCTTATCAGACTCTATCAATGATGAAAATACTATCATAGAGGTCGTCTCAGATATCTTTGGAACTTGTAGGCTCATTTGAGCAACCTTTTGCACCCTGCAGAGCATTTACAAATCATGCACAATAGACAAAAAGCATTCAGACAAACTTATGTAGTATTCAATGCATTGTGTATATGGAGTTCGGAAGTCAAGCATCAGCTTGTACCATGTTGCACTGTTATGCATGTTAAGATAAAACTTTATTCATTGTGTGTTTCCATTTCTAACTGGCTACATCACCAGTCCCTAAGAGTAAAAAGGTTAAAAAGTACTGGTATACTTATATATTTCCCATATTGTCAAGAAAGGTTGTGTTTTCTTTCACACTGTCTTTGCAGATTAGACACATTTATTATTTTTGAAATAAGTTTTGCAGAATTTTAGAAATAAAAATGTTTTTAAGTTAATTCCTAAGGTTCTAATCTCTGTTCTTCTAACAAGTTGGGTGTATATATTTGTGTGTGATGAAGGATGTGGCATATGAGTAGGTGGTATTCGTTGAGAACAGACATATATATATATATATATATAATTTGTTATTATTCCTTTTCCAAAGTACTTCATAATCCACTAATTAATATTTATAAATTCATATGTTCCCTGTGGGTAAAGTTTTTATACTTATTCATAGAATACTTGCCTGCAACATGATATTTGCCTAGTGGAAGAGCTGAAAGGTGTGTGTGATGTGTGTGCGCGTGCACGCATTCTGGAGAAGAGGTATCAGAGCTCATGCTTGGGACTTAGAAAACTTCAAGGAGAGCAAACCCTATAAAAAAGGCCTTTGAAAATTACCGTGCTATCAGATGGGTACTGGACTTACCAGGGTGATCACTTTGTAAGTTATATAAATGTTTAATTACTATGCTGTACACTTAAAACTAATATAATATTACATATTAACTATAATTTAAAAAATTTAAATTATTGAAGAAGAAAAAAAAATCACTATAAGATTAATTGGTACTGTTAATGGGAGTCCCAGTGATGGAGGTTTCCAGAGTTTTGGATGTGGGAGAGAAAGAAAGAAACCTTTAATAAATATTTTCTGAATAAATAGTTTTTGTGTCAATAAAAGAATGTGTAGACCCTGGCCAGTTGGCTCAGTGGTAGAGCGTCGGCCTGGCGTGCAGGGGTCCCGGGTTCGATTCCCGGCCAGGGCACACAGGAGAGGCGCCCATCTGCTTCTCCACCCCTCCCTCTCTCCTTCCTCTCTGTCTCTCTCTTCTCCTCCCGCAACGAGGCTCCATTGGAGCAAAGATGGCCCCGGCGCTGGGGATGGCTCCTTGGCCTCTGCCCCAGGCGCTAGAGTGGCTCTGGTCCCGACAGAGCGACGCCCTGGAGGGGCAGAGCATTGCCCCCTGGTGGGCAGAGCGTGGCCCCTGGTGGGCATACCGGGTGGATCCCAGTCGGGCGCATGCGGGAGTCTGTCTGACTGTCTCTCCCCGTTTCCAGCTTTGGAAAAATACAAAAAAAAAAAAAAAAAAAGGAATGCGTAATTGCACATTCTCTGAGTCCAGGGAGTGATACTAAAGATTATCTAACACATTCTTCTCCATGTCTATGAGTGCTTATTTCAGAGACACTGGTGATCAAAGTGGGTTTTTCTTGGAGTGGACAGAGTGCTTTCAAAAAAAGTTCTACCTCTATTATTTTTACCCTCAATACTATAGAACACATCTTACCAATGACTCCTAACTTAAAGTAATTTTCTTTGTTAATTTATTAAAACTTTCTTTCTTCCAGATTTGTGAGTAAAGAGATCAGATGACCAAGACCTAGTAACTAAGTTGACCTTCCCTTAAAGGCGGGAGTTGAAAAGAAACATGACTTTAAACCCCCTTTTTTTTCTCTAGGTTTTAAAAAGTAGTTTCTTGCTTTTACCAAAGATGATTTGGGGCTTTGAGGTTAAAATATGGAATACATTTAATGTTCATTATTTTTTTGAATATGAAAGTATAAAAAGAACCTCGATACTTTTAATTAATGTCAATGTTATCGTTGTCTTGTTCTCTTTTTCTGTCACTGTGTATAAATACATTAAAAAAATGTTTTTGGGATGACGTCAGAGTAATGGCGGGGTAGGAAGCGATACCGATAAATCTCCCCCAAAACTCAACAAGATCTTCAACCAGAAACAGAAAAACCTATACTTGGAGCTTCCAGATGCTTCGCAATGCACCCAAAGGTATGATTGAGTGAAAAATTGGCTAAATATATAACCAAACCCCGAAGGAAATAGGGAGTAAGAAATGCTCTGCCTTCCTCACTAACCTAAACAGGGCGGCTTTCTCTGGTAACTGTGAATATAGAAACTGAGGCGGGCAAAGGGGGTGAATAGATCCAGGCCACCGCGGCACAAACGGCCGAACCAGGCTGTGGCTCACAGATCCAAGCCGAGGAAAATCTGATCCTGTGGCAACCCGGGTAATACAAGCTAACACTCGCGCCAAACCCAAACAAAGAAAGACAAGCGGAGCGGCCATTTTACCTGGTCTCCTGGTCGGTGCACAGTTAGTGGGCGAGAATTTCTTCCTAGGCCCCGAGAGTGGGTGCCTGTGTTGCCCCACGGAGAGGCAGGGTCAGAGGCCTTTCTGTGGGCCGAGGACAGAGTCTCTGGGCAGCCCCAGCGCCCTGGGAAAGCCACGCACGGGAGGGAGTGAGAACTAATTCCAACGGTGGAGATTTTCCGTGCTGGTGAGGGTTTCACTCAGAGGGAACCGCGGCCGGCCTCATATCCTGGTTTGCGCGCGCAGATAAGGAGTGAGTGATTCCTCCGAGTGCCTCCGCACTGCGCGCCCGTGTTATCGCAGAGAGGGGCAGAGTCAGGGGCCTTTGTGTGGGCCAAAGCGGAATCTCGAGCGGCCCCAGCGCCTTGCAAAAGCCGCGCACGGGGACGGAGTGAGACTCAATTCCAACGCTGCAACTTTTCCATGCGGTTGGGGGTTTCACTCAGAGCGTGAGACTGCTGGCTGGATATCCTGGTCGCAGACAGTGAGTGAGAGTTTCCTCCAAGCGCCCCCCAGAAGTGGGCGCCCGCTTGTGTTACCGGACAGAGTGGCAGAGCCAGTGGTCTTTGAGTGGGTGGAAAGCCCGCCTGATTATGCTAGCAGCTCTGACTGACTGAGCCTTACCCAGAGCCCTGTGCTGAGTGGAAATAGAGTGAGGAGTTGCCAGCTCTTTGAGCCTCTTACTATCCAGGCAGAGGCAGCAGCAACCCCATAGCTGGATTATCAGGCTACTAATTGAGGAAGGAAAGACTAGGAGAAAGGCTCCAGGAACACGGACTCTCTCACTGTCGGAGCCTATAAATGCTAATGAGCCTCGACTCCCACGAGACCAAAGCACAATACATGACATTGCCATAGAGACTTATCAACTGCAAGCCTCTACCTGAGCGTGCCAAAGGGGCAGAACCCGGGGTACAGAGTCACCGACCAGGAAGAGGGAGAGAAAAGAAACAGCAAGAAGATAACCTCTCAAAATCAAGAATAATCTGCAGCCTTTATAACCTATCACATTTTATTATATTTGTTCGTTTGTTTCTCTTATCTTCATTCTTGATACTTTTTTTTCCTCCTCCAATTTGGCCGATTAACTCTCTACTGGTCTTACTCTCTCCTCTCCTTGAACTACACTACCCATAAGTGTTACATCTCCCATTATCTTTTCTCTTCTCTTCCTTTCTCTCTATGAGGGTTGCACTCCAAAACCCTTAACTCTCTCTCTCTCTCCTTTCTTTTTTCTTCTTTTAGTGGTTCCCTCTTTTTTTTCTCTCTCTCTCTTTCTTTTCTCCCTCTATATTAGTTTCTTCCTTTCTCCTTTACATCTCCTTTCATTCAAACCTCAATAACAAACAAATTATCTTATCTGGGACTCAAACCTATGTTTGTGGCATTTTGGGGGGGTTTTACTTCACCTTTTTAACTCACTAGCAGTGCTCCCATCCCTGGCTCTCCATATTATCTAGTTCTTGTTCCACTAAATACAATAGTAAGTTTTTAATTTGTCCCCCCATTTTTCCGTTTTCCTCTTATTCCTCTCATCATAACTCTTAGACAACCAACACCTAAAAGCAAATCATTTTATTCTTGACCCAAATTTTTTCCTTATTTGCTTTTTGTGGGTCCATACGATCTTTTTTTTTTTCTTTTTTCTTTTTTTTTTTTTTTTCTTTTTTTCTTTTTTGCCCCTTTATTACTTTTCCCCAATTCAGGCCCTCCATCACAGGCATTGTTTGTTATAACTCACAGTCCACCACAAGATTTTCTCAAGAAAGAGGGGAGAGGAGAGGAGAGGAAAAAAGGAGGGGGGGGAATAATTTCCTTTTTTTAAAAATTTTTATTTTATTTTATTTTTCTTTATTTCATTATTAATTTTTTTAAAAAAAACAACTCTTTTCGATTTTTTTATTTATTTTTATTTTTTTAACTTTTTATTCTTTATTAAATCTCATTAATACTATCAACAAAACCACCCTCAGATGCCATTAAGGAAGAGAAAATCGAATATCATGGATACAAAAGAAAGAGAGGTAACACAGCTAGATGAGGAAAAATCTATGGAGAAAAAATTTAATATATTGGAAACCTTGGATCTAAATGACAGAGAATTCAAGATAGAAATACTAAAAATCCTCCGAGATATACAAGAAAACACAGAAAGGCAATATAGGGAGCTCAGAAAACAACTCAATGAACACAAAGAATATATGTCCAAGGAAATTGAAACTATAAAAACAAATCAAACAGAGATGAAAAACTCAATTCACGAGCTGAAAAACGAAGTAACAAGCTTAGCTAATAGAACAGGTCAGATAGAAGAGAGGATTAGTGAAATAGAAGACAAGCAACTTGAGGCACAACAGAGAGAAGAAGAAAGAGACTCAAAAATTAAAAAAAATGAGATAGCCCTACAAGAATTATCTGACTCCATCAAAAAGAATAACATAAGAATAATAGGTATATCAGAGGGAGAAGAGAGAGAAAATGGAATGGAGAACATACTCAAACAAATAATAGATGAGAACTTCCCAAGCCTGTGGAAAGAACTAAAGCCTCAAGTTCAAGAAGCAAACAGAACTCCAAGTTTTCTTAACCCCAACAAACCTACTCCAAGGCATATCATAATGAAATTGACACAAACCAACAGCAAAGAAAAAATTCTCAAGGCAGCCAGGGAAAAGAAGAATACAACATATAAAGGAAGGCCCATTAGATTATCATCAGATTTCTCAGCAGAAACTCTACAAGCTAGAAGAGAGTGGACCCCAATATTTAAAGTCCTGAAAGAGAGGAACTTTCAGCCACGAATACTATACCCATCAAAGCTATCCTTCAAATACGAAGGAGAAATAAAAACATTCACAGATACAGAAAAGATGAGGGAATTTATCATCAGAAAACCCCCACTCCAGGAATTACTAAAGGGGGTTCTCCAATCAGATACAAAGAACAAAAAAAAAACAGAGTCACAAGTAAAAGCTCCAAGAAGAACACAATAAAACCAAATTTAAACTGTGACAACAACAAAAAGAAAGAGGGGGAGAAGATGGAGATTAACAGTAGCAAAGGACGATGGAGTGCAAAAGTACTCACAAAATAGTTCACTACAATGAACAGGGTAAGGACCCTTTTCATTACTCAAAGGTAACCACCATTGAAAAAACCACCACAGAAGCACATGAGATAAAAAAGATAGCAACAGAGGAAAGATGTATGGAATACAACCAAATAAAAACAAAAGATAGAAAAACGAAAGAGAAGGATCAAACAAGACACAAAACTAACAGAAAGCAAGATATAAAATGGCAATAGGGAACTCACAAGTATCAATAATTACACTAAATGTAAACGGATTAAACTCACCAATAAAAAGACACAGAGTAGCAGAATGGATTAAAAAAGAAAATCCAACTGTATGCTGCCTACAGGAAACTCATCTAAGTAACAAGGATAAAAACAAATTCAAAGTGAAAGGCTGGAAAACAATACTCCAAGCAAATAACATCCAAAAAAAAGCAGGTGTAGCAATACTCATATCGGATAATGCTGACTACAAGACAGGAAAAGTACTCAGAGACAAAAATGGCCATTTCATAATGGCTAAGGGGACACTGAATCAAGAAGACATAACAATTCTTAATTTATATGCACCAAACCAAGGAGCACCAAAATATATAAGACAGCTACTTATTGATCTTAAAACAAAAACTGACAAAAATACAATCATACTTGGAGACCTCAATACACCGCTGACGGCTCTAGATCGGTCATCCAAACAGAGAATCAACAAAGACATAGTGGCCTTAAACAAAACACTAGAGCACCTGGATATGATAGACATCTACAGGACATTTCATCCCAAAGTGACTGAGTATACATTTTTCTCCAGTGTACATGGATCATTCTCAAGAATTGACCATATGTTGGGCCACAAAAACAACATCAGCAAATTCAGAAAAATTGAAGTTGTACCAAGCATATTTTCTGATCATAAAGCCTTGAAACTAGAATTCAACTGCAAAAAAGAGGAAAAAAATCCCACAAAAATGTGGAAACTAAACAACATACTTTTAAAAAATGAATGGGTCAAAGAAGAAATAAGTGCAGAGATCAAAAGATATATACAGACTAATGAAAATGACAATACGACATATCAGAATCTATGGGATGCAGCAAAAGCAGTGATAAGAGGGAAGTTCATATCGCTTCAGGCATATATGAACAAACAAGAGAGAGCCCAAGTGAACCACTTAACTTCCCACCTTAAGGAACTAGAAAAAGAAGAACAAAGACAACCCAAAACCAGCCGAAGAAAGGAAATAATAAAAATCAGAGCAGAAATAAATGAATTAGAGAACAGAAAAACTATAGAAAAAATTAATAGAACAAGGAGCTGGTTCTTTGAAAAGATCAACAAAATTGACAAACCCTTGGCAAGACTTACCAAGGAAAAAAGAGAAAGAACTCATATAAACAAAATCCAAAATGAAAGAGGAGAAATCACCACGGACACTGTAGATATACAAAGAATTATTGTAGAATACTATGAAAAACTTTATGCCACTAAATTCAACAACCTAGAAGAAATGGATAAATTCGTAGTAAAATACAACCTTCCTAGACTGAGTCAAGAAGAAGCAGAAAGCCTAAACAGACCTATCAGTAGAGAAGAAATAGAAAAAACCATTAAAAACCTCCCCAAAAATAAAAGTCCAGGCCCTGACGGCTATACCAGCGAATTTTATCAAATATTCAAAGAAGACTTGGTTCCTATTCTACTCAAAGTCTTCCAAAAAATTGAAGAAGAAGCAATACTTCCAAACACATTTTATGAGGCCAACATAACCCTCATACCAAAACCAGGCAAGGATGGCACAAAAAAAGAAAACTACAGACCAATATCTCTAATGAATACAGATGCTAAAATACTAAACAAAATACTAGCAAATCGAATACAACAACATATTAAAAAAATAATACATCATGATCAAGTGGGATTCATCCCAGAATCTCAAGGATGGTTCAACATACGTAAAACGGTTAATGTAATACACCATATCAACAAAACAAAGAACAAAAACCACATGATCTTATCAATAGACGCAGAAAAGGCTTTCGATAAAATACAACACAATTTTATGTTTAAGACTCTCAACAAAATGGGTATAGAAGGAAAATATCTCAACATGATAAAGGCCATATATGATAAACCATCAGCTAACATCATATTAAATGGCACTAAACTGAAGGCTTTCCCCCTTAAATCAGGAACAAGACAGGGTTGTCCACTCTCTCCACTCTTATTTAATGTGGTACTAGAGGTTCTAGCCAGAGCAATCAGACAAGACAAAGAAATAAAAGGCATCCATATCGGAAAAGAAGAAGTAAAGGTATCACTTTTTGCAGATGATATGATCCTATACATCGAAAACCCCAAAGAATCCACAAAAAGACTACTAGAAACAATAAGCCAATACAGTAAGGTCGCAGGATACAAAATTAACATACAGAAGTCAATAGCCTTTCTATATGCCAACAATGAAACAACTGAGAAGGAACTCAAAAGAATAATCCCCTTCACGATTGCAACAAAAAAAATAAAATACTTAGGAATAAACATAACAAAGAATGTAAAGGACTTATATAATGAAAACTATAAACCATTGTTAAGGGAAATCGAAAAAGATATAATGAGATGGAAGAATATACCTTGTTCTTGGCTAGGAAGAATAAATATAATCAAGATGGCTATATTACCCAAAGCAATATACAAATTTAATGCAATTCCCATCAAACTTCCAATGACGTTTTTTAAAGAAATAGAGTAAAAAATCATCAGATTTATATGGAACTATAAAAAACCCCGAATAGCCAAAGCAATCCTAAAGAAAAAGAATGAAGCTGGGGGCATAACAATACCTGACTTCAAACTCTATTATAGGGCCACGACAATCAAAACAGCATGGTATTGGCAGAAAAATAGACACTCAGACCAATGGAACAGAATAGAAAGTCCAGAAATAAAACCACATATATATAGTCAAATAATTTTTGATAAAGGGGCCAACAACACACAATGGAGAAAAGAAAGCCTCTTCAATAAATGGTGCTGGGAAAACTAGAAAGCCACATGCAAAAGAATGAAACTGGACTACAGTCTCTCTCCCTGTACAAAAATTAACTCAAAATGGATCAAAGATCTAAACATAAGACCTGAAACAATTAAGTACATAGAAGAAGACATAGGTACTCAACTCATGGACCTGGGTTTTAAAGAGCATTTTATGAATTTGACTCCTATGGCAAGAGAAGTGAAGGCAAAAATTAATGAATGGGACTACATCAGACTAAGAAGTTTTTGCTCAGCAAGAGAAACTGATAACAAAATAAACAGAAAGCCAACTAAATGGGAAATGATATTTTCAAACAACAGCTCAGATAAGGGCCTAATATCCAAAATATACAAAGAACTCATAAAACTCAACAACAAACAAACAAACAATCCAATAAAAAAATGGGAAGAGGATATGAATAGACACTTCTCCCAGGAAGAAATACAAATGGCCAACAGATATATGAAAAGATGCTCATCTTCTTTAGCTATTAGAGAAATGCAAATCAAAATGGCAATGAGATACCACCTCACACCTGTTCGATTAGCTGTTATTAGCAAGTCAGGTAATAGCAAATGTTGGAGAGGCTGTGGAGAAAAAGGAACCCTCATACACTGTTGGTAGGAATGTAAAGTAGTACAACCATTATGGAAGAAAGTATGGTGGTTCCTCAAAAAACTGAAAATAGAACTACCTTATGACCCAGCAATCCCTCTACTGGGTATATATCCCCAAAACACAGAAACATTGATATGTAAAGACACATGCAGCCCCATGTTTATTGCAGCATTGTTCACAGTGGCCAGGACATGGAAACAACCAAAAAGCCCATCAATAGATGACTGGATAAAGAAGATGTGGCACATATACACTATGGAATACTACTCAGCCATAAGAAATGATGACATCGGAACATTTACAGCAAAATGGTGGGATCTTGATAACATGATACGAAGCGAAATAAGTAAATCAGAAAAAAACAGGAACTGTATTATTCCATACGTAGGTGGGACATAATACTGAAACTAAGAGACATTGACAAGAGTGTGGTGGTTACGGGGGGGAGGGGGGAATGGGAGAGGGATAGGGGGTGGGGAAGGGCACAAAGAAAACAAGATAGAAGGTGACAGAGGACAATCTGACTTTGGGTGGTGGGTATGCAACATAATTGAACGACAAGATAACCTGGACTTGTTATCTTTGAATATATGTATCCTGATTTATTGATGTCACCCCATTAAAAAAATAAAATTATAAAAAAAAAAATGTTTTTGGTCTTACAATTGGGATAAGAAGACGGAATACATTCTTAGGGTTTATACATGAAGTAAACAAAGACCAGGACTTTAGAATTACTATTTATTGCTTTCTGCACCCCGAAAGCTAACATTTATTTTAAAATTTTGGAGGTTGCATCTGGTTGTGACACTTCATTTGAAATAATTTGAGAGTCCTGCTATGGGTAATGTGAAGTGAAGATTTGAGCTTGAATAGAGCTCTGTCAAATTCTGTAAAATCTACCATGATTTTAGTTCAGAGCTGCATATTTATGCATCCAGAATTTTACTGATCCCAGAATGACATTTTATATTCATCTTAGTTACTAACATGACTACTTCTTAAATAAGGCAGGTTCCAGTTTCAGTTTGAGAATGTTTAAATCTGTTTTACAAAGCATCTTGAACAAAGGGTGTATTAGTCAGGGTTCTCCAGAGAAACAGAACCAAGAGGATGTGTGTATATATATATATTTACACGTATAAAGAGATTTATTTATAAAGAATTATCTCATGTGATTGTGGAGGCTGACAAGTCCCAAGATCTGCAGTTGGCAAGCTGTAAACTCAGAAATGCTGATGATGTAGTTTTAGTCTGAAAGTGGGTGAGTTGGAGTCCAAGGAAGAGCTGACGTTTCTGTTTGAGTCTGAAGGCAGAAAAAAAAAAAAACAGTATCCCAGCTCAAAGGCAGTCAGGCAGGAGTTTCCTTTGGGGATGGGGGGGTCAGTTAAGGCTCACTCACATGAGGAGAGCAATATATATTACTTGACCCCCTAATTTAAATGTTAAACTCATCCCAAAACACACTCAAACACTTCTAGTAATGTTGCACCAAGTGTCTGAGTACCCCATGTCCTAAGTCAAGTTGACACATAAAATTAACTATCACAAATCCACTCCTTGTCAACTGGGCACCATTATGCATCTCCTTAATTCATACTTAATCTGCAAATGAAAATGGTAACAAGGTCATAGTTCCACCTAACATGCTACAACAACAACTCTGTGTATGGGTGCAATGTCATGACTGAATGTTTGTGGCTCCTTTCCCCCAATATATGGGTTGAAGCTCTAATCCCAAGTGTGCCTTCTATTTCGAGACAGGGCTTCTAAGAAAGTAATTAAGGTTAATGAGGTTATAAGGTTAGAACCCTGATCTGTTAGGATTAGTGCTCTTGTTAAAAAAAGAAAAAGACACTAGAACATTCTCTTACAATTTCTATCTGTATACATCCACCAAGGAAAGGCCATGTGAGCACAAGGTGAGAAGCTGGCCACAGTCAGGAGACGGCCCTCAACAGAAACCCAATAGACCAGAACCTTGATATTGAATTTGAGAAAACAAATTTTTGTTGTCAGGAAACCCAGATTATGGTATTTTGTTATGGGAGCCCATGGAGACTAAGAGAAAAGGAAATTTGTGACAGAGTAGATCAATTTTCAAGCTTGATAGCAGGAATTTTTTCTTTTTAAAGAGGACATTCATTGCAAGTTTCATGACACATTATTAAGTGATATTAGTTATTAAAGAACAGCAATGAAGAATAGAGAAATCTTTTTGAACAAGTGTTTCTAACTGCACGTTGGACAAAATAGTAAGTGAATAAACGAGTGAATCATTTAAAATAAATATTGAGCATTTATTAAGAAAATAGTTTATAGAAAAAAATTTCAAGTTATATTTACATTGTATTTGCATATATACTTTGCAAATTCCTCAAACTAAATATACAACAGAAACAATGCTAATTAGCATTGTTGTCACATAATTTATGGTTCATCTCCTTAGTGGAATCTTATGTGTTAATCAAATATCATAGTATAAATGCCACTTAGAAAAATGTTTATCCTTGATGTTATATAAAAAATATGCAATGTATTCTGTTATGATTATACTTACATAAAATTGTGCACACATATCAGCAAAACCTCTTTTTTTCAGTTATTTTAAATTAGTAGTACATTTCTTTTTTAAGATTTTTAATTTATTGATTTTAGAGAGAGGCGAGAAAGAGAGAGAGAGAGAGAGAGAGAGAGAGAGAGAGAGAGAATAAGGCAGGGGAGGAGCAGGAAACATCAACTCATAGTAGTTGCTTCTCATATGTGCCTTGACTAGGCAAGCCCAGGGCTTCGAACCAGCAACCTCAGCATTCCAGGTCGAGGCCTTATCTACTGTGTCACCAAAGACCAGGCTCTGCTAGTAGTGCTTTTAAAGGAATGTTTAAAATAATATTAACTTAATGACAAATGTGCCTCAAAGCCACCAATACCCATCATGCTCTGCAGCCTGTCTTTTTTCATTTTCATGCAGGTTATAGATTTCTTTGTCCTGATGAGGCAGATGGCATGCTTATATCAGAGTGATCTGAACTTGACATCCATTCGAGTCACACTGAAAGTTTGGTTAAATATTTTTCTACTCTGTTTAAATCATTCACATTAAATATTTTCTCTAAAGAGCACAGCTTTCTTTCTTTCCTCCGCAGGAGCATAAATTGTATTGAAGGAAAGGAAGTAAGGATTAAAATGGTTAAAGTAGTTGGGTGGAAGAAAACTTTAAAAAACTAAAACTGCATTTGGAATCATAAACCTTATCATTAAAGGGACAACAGCCAACTTTTGCATTAGATTATTAATTTCCTCGTAGCAAAATAATTTCCTCACACTACTATCCTTTCACACTCGTGCACAGACAGTTTTAAGTGCTTCCGAAGGGCTCCATATATCCTTGGAGTTTATTGACTATAGTCTTTAAAAGGGCATTAAATGTCTTTAATGGCCATTCCACCCTTTGTTGCAGGCTGTTTATAATTGTCCCAAAGAAGAGGCCACTTGGTGCCTGGCATTGGCTCCAGCCATCAATGCCACAGGGATCTTCCAGATGAAGTTTAGAGGCTGTACAAAGAGTTTGGGTTAGAGGATTATAAAGACCATTACTGGACACATAATGCAAGTAAATGTGCCAACTACACATCAAATTTGTACTCTTTAATATCTGTTTATGTAACAAAAAATATTCTGTCTAAAAAGAAAGCTGGAAAGTCCCCGAAGATAAAGGTGATACATTTTAGCCTTTCTTCTGAGAATTTTTCAAAGTCATATAACTTATTTGGATTTTTATAGGTTTGTAGCCTAATTATTTCTTTGGCAAAATTTCCTCCTCAGATATTCTCTTTCAGATATTATGACATTTTTCTGTCTGACATTTAGGGAATGGAGAAGGGAACTCCTTAATATACCTCTTGAACATTTCAAGCAGCACGCCAAACCCTTGGCACACTCATTCAATTGATCATTAAACAGATGTCATTGAGCTCAAGCATCAATTCAACTAATATTTAATAAACTTCTGTTATGTTCCAGGCACCGTTCTGGGGCTGAGGATATGGTGGTGGACATGACACAGAAGACCAAATGGAGAGGGGAGCATCTTCCTTATATATTCATCCATTGACAAACACTTGGGTTGTTTCAGTAAATCTTCATGGATAATGCTGCAAAGACATTACGTTTTTAAGAATGGGAATCAGTTTCTAAAGGAGTGTCTAAGGATAGGCATGGTAGGGAAATCCATTCCTTTGCCTGCTGTGCTTGATCTCACAGTCAGCCTCTTGGGAGTGAAGCTCCAAACAGATGCTGCAAAAAGTCCTTTAGCAAAGTACCTGTGAAGCATGGTGATACAGGCTGTGCTTCAGCCCAGATGAGCAATACTGCCCAACTCTAGGGGACTTGCTGAACACACATGTGAATACCCTGAGGGCACTTTCCAGAGGGGCCAACAGCTGCTAGAATTTTCATTATTTTTATTGATATTCTTTTATCTAAAGACAGACAGGTGGATGAGACCTAGAAACAATTAAGCACAAATCAGATGTTTCCTAGATTGTACTTTCATATTATTTGTAAGTGTGCTACATAATAACAGCTTTATTTACTTTTGCAAGGATTTCAATCAAAATAACACAGCTAAATTAGATGTCTACACCAATTTGAAAATTGGCGTAGCTGTGTTATTTTAACATGTGAAAGAGAAAGTATTTCTTAGAAATAAGAAGATAAGGTATATAATATGGCATTCTAAATATAATGGCATTGTTCATTGGTATCAACTCAATTGTATCACTTTCTTAGCAAAAGCTTTGGACTCAAAGAGACCTGGGTTTGTATCTTGGCTCTTCATCTGCTGTAAATTTCTTAAGGATTTATTTAGGCTCCCTGCCTCTCACTTTTCTCCTTAGTAAACTGAGATAAGAATGGTTAAATAAGTATACGAGATAATTCTCATAAAGCATTTAGCATACTAAATGGAACACAGAGCTTTATTATATTGTGATTTAAAATAGGAAATATACATTTGGTTTTCCCTTCATTTTTGACAACACAGAGCTAAAATCCTTAGAATTTCCTAAGAGGTGAGAGCAATAAAGGTATCTTTTGTTTATTATTGAGGTGACTTTTGGACTGCCCTAAAGATGGGGGCTGGTTGCCAGGAGAACCAACCCTGTTTTTGGAGAGTTTGGGACTCTCAGTATCAGCCTCGCCACTCCTCCAGTAAAGGGAGAGGGCTGGAATCTATTGCCAAAGGACAAACTTAATCAGTAGTGTCTATGTAATGAAGCCTCCATGTAAACCCAAATGGATTGGGCTCAGAGAGCTTCTGGGTTGGTGAACACATAGAGATTTGGAGGAGAGGGGTGTGCCTGAAGAGGCTATCGAAGTCCTGAGTCTTTTCCCCATGCCTTGGTCTATGCATTCCTTCCATCTGGATGTTTCTGAGTTATATCTTTTTATAATAAACAAGTGATCTAGAAAGTAAAATGTTTCTTTGATATCTGTGAGCCATCCTAGCAAAATAACTGAAACCAAGGAGAGTTGCGAGAACGTCTGGTTTATAACCAGTCAGTCTTAAGTATAGGCAAAACCAGGATGTACGACTGCCATCTGAAGGCCAAGGTGAAGGTCGTGGGAACCCCTTAATCTATAGCTGGTAGGTCAGAGTGCAGGTGACGACCTAGGTTTGTTCCTGGTGTCTAAAGTAGTGGGGGGCTGTCTTGTAAGACTAAACTCTTAACCTGTGAAACCTGATGCTATCTTCAGGTACAAAGTGTCAGCATTAAGTTGAATTATCCTTGACACTCTTCTGGTGTCCCAGAATTGTTTGTTGGTAGGCTGGTAAGGACTCTGAGAAGATTAATTCAATGTGAACCCTGGGAAAGAATTTTTCTGCTGAGATGGACTCCCCAAGGTCAACTGAGGGCCCAAATTTGATAACTAATAAGACCCTAGTAGCCATTTGTTGTCAAAGGTTCCTCACGTACTCTGTGCACCAGGGAGAAGCTCAGGTTGAACTCTTGGCTTCCTGCGCTATGCTCACTGTTTTGCTGTCTGCATCAGCCACTGTAGGGAAAGACTGGACTTGTCTTTCAGTCTATGGTCTGATATCAGCCCCTCCAATCAAAACTTTACAATTTGAGTACCTCAGTTATGTAAAATGGACCTATTTGAGAACCTAGGCAGGAATTATAAAAGATGACCTCCTCTCTGTCTTGGTGGAACATAATTTAAGTTGCCTCATTAATCTGTGTCTCCTGGGCTCAAATAAAGCTCCTTTTGCTCAAATAAAGACTTTTTTTTGTGACAGAGACAGAGAGAGAGACAGAGAGGGACAAATAGGGACAGACAGGAAGGGTGAGAGATGAGAAGCACCAGTTCTTCATTGCAGCACCTTAGTTGTTCATTGATTGCTTTCTCATATGTACCTTGACTGTGGAGCTATAGCAGACCGAGTGACCCCTTGCTCAAGCCGGCAACCTTGGGCTCAAACTGGTGAGCCTTGGTCAAACCAGATGAGCCCACACTCAAGCCGTCGACCTTGGGGTTTCAAACCTGGGTCCTCTGCATCCCAGTCTGATGCTCTATCCACTGTACCACTGCTTGGTCAGGCCAAGGGCTTTTGTTCCTTATTACAGCCTAAAATTAATTTTGATTTATAGAGGGAAATCTCACTCCTTCAGTCCCTTACCCCCCATGTTGGAAGTGGGTCCAGAAACAAACAAACAAGACCCCCCCCAAAAAAACACACAGAAATAGTAATAACTATTATTTTATTTTTGTTCAGTAGAAAAGTAAAGTTTCACTGATTACCAAATCACAATTTCAAAGAAACACTAACATTCAGAGAAGGCTATACAGGCTGGAGAAGAGTATCCAGGCTGTATATTTAACAAATCATACAAAGAAATGTTGAAAGAAAATGAAAAAAAAAAATACTGTGAACAAAGTAGGAAGTGAATTGGAAAAACAGCATAATGATTAGCTGAAAAGATGGAGTACAATCATGTATGCAAAATGGTTAATACATAGGTTTTTTACATACATGGGAGAAAAACTAGAATTTTAATGACCAAACATTTAAAAATGAGCAAAACTTTATACATTCTCACCAGACCAAGCTCTGGGGACTCAGACCTGGTCGCTGTTGCTTTTCCCCACCATCCGCCTGCCTCTTATCACTGTTGTAGTTCTCAGCTTTGATTCACATGGAGGGGGAGCCAGCACACTTCCCGAGTTCAGCGCCTTAGAAATTTGAAACTGTCATAAGGTTAGTATGATTTGGTTGTTTTAGTGGCATTTAAAAAACCTTGTTTTGGGGACCTTTTATATAGTGATGGTGTGGGAAGAAGCTGAGTCTCTCGTGGGAAGAAAATATTGAAGAGTGGCGGAGGCGAGCTTAGTCTCTGTTCTATTAATCACCATCAGTAGAACGTTAGAAAATTCCTTTTCATTTCTCATACTACAAGCTCCTTATCTGGAGAAAGAAATTAATAAATACAGTACTGGAACCTCATGTAAAAGAGCTATTTTCGTTAGGTCTTATCAGTTTGATAACACGCTTGAATGTTGTCAGTGAGAGCGCAAGGCTTAGAGTTCATAGTATGAGTACCACGATGCCAAGATTGCCGGTGTATTTAATATGGCCTTCAAAATGGCATCAGCGCTTGTGATTGACTATGAACACTGAATCATATTCTTCAGATGCTAACCACAGGCCTGGCAGAACCTGTAGAGGCTCTGTGGCAAAGCTGTTATTTCGTCTGTCTCTAATAAACCTGACCAGGATGTAGCATCAGTAAAGAGCTCTGTGTGAACTGACAGAAAAGTACTCAGTTTCTTTTTTTTTTTTTTTTTTTTTTCATTTTTCTGAAGCTGGAAACAGGGAGAGACAGTCAGACAGACTCCCGCATGCGCTCAACCGGGATCCACCCGGCACGCCCACCAGGGGCGAAGCTCTGCCCACCAGGGGGCGATGCTCTGCCCATCCTGGGCGTCGCCATGTTGCGACCAGAGCCACTCTAGCGCCTGAGGCAGAGGCCACAGAGCCATCCCCAGCGCCCGGGCCATCTTTGCTCCAATGGAGCCTTGGCTGCGGGAGGGGAAGAGAGAGACAGAGAGGAAAGCGCGGCGGAGGGGTGGAGAAGCAAATGGGCGCTTCTCCTGTGTGCCCTGGCCGGGAATCGAACCCGGGTCCTCCGCACGCTAGGCCGATGCTCTACCGCTGAGCCAACCGGCCAGGGCCAGTACTCAGTTTCTTAGTAGTTGTGTATCTCCCTCCAAAATGTTGAAAACTATATTTAACTAGTCAGTTACTATGTAAGTGTTGCATTCCTGTGATGGGAACAGGTGTAGGTTTAAGGATCTTCCAGAAAAAAAGGCAAGCACAAAGGCAAAGGAAGAACATTACCAGCCTAGGGCACAGGACTGGGGGAGGCATCACTGTCATCCCCGCACATTGCTCTTGTGGTTTTAGCCAAGCTAGTTCTGTTGGCTGCGGGCAAGTAGCTAGATTAATCTGTTTTCTTCGTTGGTTTCATTATTGATCTGTCACGTTTTCAGGGGTGTAAAAATGCATAATGTGGACAAGGAGCTGAGGGCGATTGTGCATGTGCCAGATGGCAGCGTGTGATGCGGTCTTTCCTAGTGCCCAAGCACCTGGCTTGGAATGTTCTTGAGCGACAAAAGCATCTCCTCATTGCCGTGTACAGTTAATTACATGCCGCCAGATTATTGTTTGCTTTAATTGGCCTCAGATTTGTCTTCAGTTAGATTTTAAAAGGTTTACTCTTTGTCCAACAAAGCATCATTTTGTCATAGAAATCTGTGTTGGAGAGAAATGCAGATACTAACTCTCCAAGGAAGATGTGGCAAAATCTTGGCAGGACTGGTATTTTTAAACAGTGACTCTTAGTTACAAATTTTCCTCTCTTTTAATCATTAAGGGCCTCTTTTATTCCCTATCTCTGTAGAGCATACTATATTTTGAAAATTTTTGTCTACCAGACTGCATGTACTAAGTAAAAATTTTCTCATTTTAATTAATTACAGCACCCATAACTCAATAGTTCTGATCAGTTAGTAGAATTATAACTACAAAAGAAAAAAAAATGATGTAGTCAAGCTTTTGTTGCCTTTTTAGAGACAGTGTTATTTCCTCTAGTTATTCTTTAAAAATAATGAGAAACCGCTCTACAACTTTTTTTTTTCTTTTTCTTTTCTCTGAAGTTGAAAACAGGGAGGCAGACAGACTCCCGCATGCGCCCGACCGAGATCCACCCAGCATGCCCACCAGGGGGCGATGCTCTGCCCATCTGGGGTGTCGCTCTGTTGCAACCAGAGCCATTCTAGTGCCTGAGGTGAGGCCACGAAGCCATCCTCAGCACCCGGGGCCAACTTTGCTCCAATGGAGCCTTGGCTGTGGGAGGGAAAGAGAGAGACAAGAGAGGAAGGAGAGGGGGAGGGGTGGAGAAGCAGATGGGCGCTTCTCCTGTGTGCCTTGGCTGGGAATCAAACCCGGGACTCCTGCATGCCAGGCTGACGCTCTACCACTAAGCCAACCCGCCAGGGCCTCTACAACTTTTATTAATGCCCTCATAGTCCACTAGGAGTCCAGGCATCTTAGACTAGGCAACTATGAACTACCAATGTCCTAACACCAGATAGCTGTTGTATTCTTATTATTAATTATAATTGCAATTATAATAATTAATTTGTATGCAGAGTTTTTGCATTCTTTTACATAAGTCATCAAGATAATTTTTTCAGATAAATGTATTGTGTCCATAATATGAAAAAACTATGAGTTAAAGAATACAAGTGACTTGTCACATAGCTATTCTGAGACATCAGCTTCAAAATCAAGCTCAAAGCTCCCTTTTCAAACATTTTGGTTGTGTATAGTCATTTCACAAGTTTTGAACAACTCTTCATCACTTTATAGGTTTTTAAGTGGATACATAAAATTTTTTACTACAGCTTTAAATAGTTTTAAATCTGAGGTTTCCAGCATAGTGTAAATGTTTCCATTTTAACTGGAAAATTGTTCCACCAGTCTTTTGAATGTATCCATTAATATACTGTGACCATCATCCAGTTACAAAATACATGGACAGGTTCTTCTTTAATAATCATAAATTATACACCATTCTTTCTTTCCCTTAAACTTATGCTCTTATTCCGTTTTCTCCATAGAATGCTATCTTAAAGTTTTGATACTCAAACATACTTTCTTAATCATAGCATTATATATTTTTTGCAACAAATCTATAATTAATCCTCATTATTTCCCGATTCTGTATTCGCAAACTCACCTACTCAATAAATTTTATTTTATTTTATTTTTTTTTCATTTTTTCATTTTTCTGAAGCTGGAAACGGGGAGAGACAGTCAGACAGACTCCCGCATGCGCCCGACCGGGATCCACCCGGCACGCCCACCAGGGGCGACGCTCTGCCCACCAGGGGGCGATGCTCTGCCCATCCTGGGCGTCGCCATATTGCGACCAGAGCCACTCTAGCGCCTGAGGCAGAGGCCACAGAGCCATGCCCAGCGCCCGGGCCATCTCTGCTCCAATGGAGCCTTGGCTGCGGGAGGGGAAGAGAGAGACAGAGAGGAAAGTGCAGCGGAGGGGTGGAGAAGCAAATGGGCGCTTCTCCTGTGTGCCCTGGCCGGGAATCAACCCGGGTCCTCCGCACGCTAGGCCGACGCTCTACCGCTGAGCCAACCGGCCAGGGCTAATAAATTTTATTTTTAACCCCTAGATCAACACACGTGGCACTTCCCCAGTCACTTGTGGGCATGCGCAGGGCAGTGACAATTTGGGGTCACCTGTTGAACACGTTCCCAGATGAGGAAAAGGCGAGGCTCTGCCTTGCGTTTCAGCTCTCATACTATCACCAAGTGCCCTTTTCATGGTTTATTTTGTGCCATGTTTTCACATGTTGGTGCTTATTTTGGTGACTTCTCTGTTTAAAACTATCTATAAATTTAGTGCTAACATACTGTCTTGTGCCCCTCAGCACAGGAGCACTCTGCCAGGCCTCCGGGAAGACACACATGTGTTAGACAAGCTTCGGTCAGGCATGGGTTACAGTGCTGGTGGCTGTGACTTCAATGGTCATAAATTAACAATATATATTAAATAAAATGTTTTTAAGCAGAAACACTGTGAAACAAGGTTATACATATGTTGATCAGTTGATGTAAATGCCATGAACAGAGGCTCACAGGAACTCCACCCTGTATTTCTCCTGGGAGCCATTTGCTAATTCACGTTTTCAGCAAATTGATAGAGCATTACCACAAATGAGAATTGACTGTATGTAAATATATAGTTTTAAAGTATTTTAAAAATATGGTATAATCAGAAACTCTAAGTGCTAAGGCATTTCTTCTGCACTGAGGTATCATTAAATCTGTTTTTAATATGATTAATTATTTATTAAATCAGTTTTATAGTGTGGGCAAGAAAGTGAAAACAGAAGACCATAAAGAGGAAAAAGAGATGGAATGAGAGAGATAAAAGAACCAGGCAATGTATTGAGTTTTTACTATTTGTTAATTAAAGAAAGGAAGAAAAGAAAAAAGGGACGAGGAAAGAGAAAATGAGAGACTCAGAGAATGAATAATGAGAGAGGAGAGAAGAAGCTAGGGAAAAGGGAAAGGAAAAAGGATTTTAGTGCATATTTTGGAAGGGGTGAAAGGTGTAAGAATTATACCCATCTGTAAAATGGAAGTCAGTGGAAACACACACATACATACACAAAGTCTAAAACGTATAAATTTTAAAAAATCTCATTCATGCTTTAAAAAGAAAACCCTTAGTTAATTTTATAGCTTTATTTAAATGTGTTACATATTTTACAATTTAAAGTCTTGAATTCAACCCTAAAGGAGACCTCATACCCATGAGCAATCATCTCCAGTCTCCACTCCCCCCAGTTTTAAGCAATACTAGTAACCTTTTCCCCCAGTTTTATTATTTATTTATTAATTTAATAAGATGAGAGGAGATAGAGACAAACTCCTGCATGCACCTCAATGAGGATAAACCCAGCAGTCCCTGTCTGGGGCCAATGTTCAAATCGACTGAGCTTTTTTTAGCACCCGGGGCTGACACTGAGACCAATCGAGCCAGTGGCTGTGAAAGAGGAAGAGAGAGAGAAGGGAGAGAAAGAGGGGAAGAGAAGCAGGTGTACATCTCTCCTATATGCTCTGACCCGAAATCGAACCTGGGACGTCCATACACCTGGCCAACACTTTATCCATTGAGCCAGCTGGCCAGCCCCCCCCCCCCAGTTTTATTGAGATAGAGTTGTCATATACATTGTATTAGTTTAAGTTTATAACATAATGATTTAAATATGTATATATTATGAAATGGTTACCACAATAATTTTGGTAATATTGTATCTATCACCATACATAGTTACAATTGTTTTTTCTTGTGATGAGAACTTTGAAGATCTACTCTTATCAACTTTAAAATATACAATACAGTATTGTTAACTATAGTCACCATTGGTACATTATTACATCCCTAGAAATGGTTCATTTTATAATTGGAAGCTTGTACCTTTTGACCACCTTCATTTGTTCCTCTCCCCCAAAACCCTACAACTACCAATTTGTTTTTTGTCTTCGAGTTTATTCTTTTAACAAAATATTTCACTTATAAGTGAGATCATACAATATTTGTCTTTATCTTTCTAACTTATTTCACTTAGTATAATGTCCTCAAAGTCCATCCATGTTGTCACAAATGGCAGGATTTTTCTCTTTTAATGGCTGAGTAATATTCCATTATATATCTCTATAGGTACAGTGCTAGAATTGCTGGATTGTATGGTAGTTCTACTTCTATTTTTTTAAAAAAACTTCCATACTGTTTTCCATAGTGCCTGCATACTCCTATGACAGTGCAAAAGGATTCTCTTTCTCCACATGCTTGCCAAAACTTGTTATTTGTTATCTTTTTGATGACAGCCATTCTAACAAGTGTGAGGTGATATCTCACTGCAGTTTTGCTTTGCATGTCCCTGATATTACTAATGTCAAGCACCTTTTCATGCATTAATCTACTTTTTATCTCTTTAAATTTGCCTATTTTGAATATTTTATATAAATATGATCATATAGTGGTATATGGTCTTTTGTAAGTGATTTTTTTTTCTTCCCCTTTATTGAGATGATAATTGAAAATAAACACTGTATGTGTTAAAGGTATACATATGATCTTTATATATATATATATATATACATATTGTGAAATGATTACCACAATCAAGCTAATATTCATCACTTCACACAGTTAAGACTTTTTTTGTGTGTGGTGAAAACACTTAATATCAACTTTCAGCAAATTTCAAGTATATAATACAGTATTTATTTTATTTATTTTTTTTGTATTTTTCTGAAGTTGGAAACAGGGAGGCAGTCAGACAGACTCCCACATGCGCCCGACCAGGATCCACCTGGCATGCTTACCAGGGGGCGATGCTCTGCCCATCTGGGGCATTGCTCTGTTGCAACCAGAGGCATTCTAGCGCCTGAGGCAGAGGCCATAGAGCCATCCTCAGTGCCCGGGGCCAACTTTGCTCCAATGGAGCCTTGGCTGAGGGAGGGGGAGAGAGAGACAGAGAGGAAGGAGAGGGGAGGGGTGGAGAAGCAGATGGGCGCTTCTCCTGTGTGCCCTGGCCGGGAATCGAACCCGGGTCTCCTGCACGCCAGGCTGATGCTCTACCACTGAGCCAACCGGCCAGGGCCACAGTATTTATTCTTAACCATAGTTCTCTTACTGCACATTAGATCTCTAGAATAATCCTTAGTTAATTGATTCACTTATCTATGAAAGTGATTGTTCAACAGTACTATTAGGGATAAAATTTAGTAATGAGAAATTTATGGAAATTATAGCTGTATAGATCTGTCTTGCTTTAGGAAATCTTACAAAAGGCAATTAAATGTATTAAGCTGGTGAAATAAAGTGAATCTTTTTATTCCAAAATGTTCTTTTTTAAACAAAGACTTATTAGGTGGGCACCTCTTAAGGTATGGATATTTTAGTACACTTATAGGTCAACTTATGATCAATTAGAAATAAAAATAAAATAACTGTGAAAAGATAACATTTAATAATATATGAAAATAGTACCCAACCTACAAAGAAATTGAGTATATTATAGGAACCTATTTTATTGCATCGAGTTTCCCTGTTTTCCCAAAGTTTTGCCATTTACATGAGCTACAAATGTTTCCTTTTAAAGTTAAATGGATAGCCTATGAAAGTGTTTTTTGGACCACGTGGCATTATGTCATATCAATGATGCAGTAAATTGAGTACTGGGTAATATTACTTAAAGAATGTTAATAATTCTTACTCATCTTCATACTTAAATTTTCTGGCTATCTTGACACAGATCCAAATACAAGCATTTTTATAAATGACTGAAATATTTAATTCAATCAAATTCAGTTATATGGTCATATCTGAGTAATTCTCATTTTGATAATTATATATGAGTAATCATGTTCTTCAAAATCATACTATTTTTAACTATCTCAGTTAGAAAGAAATATCTATTTTGAATTTCACAAGACAAGTTTCATTTAGCATTGGAAGTTCAGGCTTATGACATTTCTAAATGGCACTTTCAGAAACTGCAGTGCTTTTACTGCCAAAAGACAGCACAAAAAATGCATTTCTCCACATAATTTTGCATGTAAAAACAAAAAAAAAGGAAATCAAAGAAATAAATTCCTAGTTTATTTCTTAGCTGAATGTCACTGATCAGCTTGATTTTCTTTGTTGTTGCCAAAATGTCTTCCTAAATAGCTTTGTAAATTGCCATTTGCTCAAAAATATAATGGTTGTAGACATGGTAGAAGACATTATTCTGTTGTTGTTGTTTTTTTTGAACGGTTTAATTTTCCTTATCTACTTCCCAAAGATTCCTTTTAAGTTTGCTTACTTCTGGTTTGCTAAGGCAGAAGAAGATGGTCTTCTGTGAAAATTTTCTCTGTGAAAACCACAGAGAAAAGTGGTGTGTTAAGGAATTCAAAGTACTTCACAAGCACCTTTGAATGTCTTTAGTATACAGCTGAAGAAAGGGAACCGTTCACTCATTGGCCATGCCTTTCTCTTAGCCCATTTTGTTTTAGCCTAAACATTGTATGAATAGTCTCATTTTGCCTGTAGTTTCAAAAACACAATAGGACAATGAGAGCCTTTAGTCACAGTTTCCTAGACGACCACAAGATGGGGCTAAATTTTAAGTAGACCGCTATTTTTGTAGTCCAACAGAGCAAGCAAGCCCTTACCTAAATTTACTTTTTGCTATTATTGCTGCGGTTGTTGAGGGGAGAAATGATTTTCTAACAATGTATCACTTACATACTTTAAAGTGTGCAAGTAATTGAAATAGTTAAAACAACTCTGATAGAAGTATTTCTTCTTTCCAGATGATCTACTTTAGTGGATGTATATACTTTTTCCTTCCCAATAGTGAGTTTGAACATTTACTGAATAGGTACCCTGAATTATTGTACTGATTATGATCTGCATATATAACATAAAATGGTCCTTTAAAAGAGATTTTTATAGCATCCCATAAGATAGAATAACTTTTCCTAGCCTCTGTTGCTTTTTCCTGTAGCCCCTACCCCTCTCCTCCTCCTTTGTGTTCTTCTCCCTCTCTTTCTCTTTCTCTTTCTTCTTTCTAATTTTCCCTTCTACCTTCATATCTTTCTCCAATTTGTACCACATGACTAACATGCTTGTGATGTTTTTCCATTTCCTATACTTCTTCCCACCACTGTAACTGGGGAAGGATGAGCCAGCCATCTGAAGATAGAATTGAAAAAACTTCTGGGTTGGAAAGAGTGTGCGCCCAAAGAGTTTGGGATCTGTTATTATGTACTAAATATTTATAAAAATAAAATTATATTGATAAGCATTCATTAATCAACTATTTATTGAACAATGGCTCTGGGCAAGGAATTAAGCATGTATTTGTTAAAAGACATACATGAATTCTTTCCTAATCAAGTTTTTGTAAATGCATACAATAGGCTTTCAGGTGATAGATTCTGACAAATATATATGTGTACTCAACATCCAAGTCAATATCTGGGACATTTTTCTCACCCTAGAAAGTTCCCTCAAACCCCTTTGTCCAATTTTAAGTTAATTTTCCTTGACCAGCCTCTGTTCCCAACAAGCATTCTGAACTTCATATAAATAGAATGTGCTTTCTTATGTATGATTTCTTTTCACTCAGCATAGCATTTTTGAAGTTTATTCATGTTGTTAGGAATATCAGTAATATGGTTCTTTTTACTGTGAGTAATATTCTATTATATAACTGTACCACAAAATTGCTCATACATTCTGTGATTGATGGACACTTCAGTTGCTTACAGTATTTGACTATCATGAATAAAGGTGCTATAACGCGTGTTGTACGTGTCTTTTTGCAGACATACACTTTAATTTCTTTTGATTGCATACCTAAAAATAGAATTGTTGGGTCCTAGTATAGGTGTATTTTTAACTTTACAAAACTGCCAAATAGTTTTTTAAGGTAGTTATACCATTTTATACTCCCCAAAATAGTGTAAGAAGTTCCTAGTTGCTACACATACTCAACAACATTTGGTATAACTGGTCTTAATTTTAGCCATGTTAGTGGGTATAAAGTAGCATTTAATTGTGAGGATGTATTTCTAACCCAATTATTAAAAATAAGGCAGAACCCTGGAGGACATGGTGGGGAAAACTTGGGAGGTCAAGAGTTAAAAGATGGCAGCAGAGTAGGCGGATGCACAGACGCCCAGCTCTCGCCACCAAACTGGAATACAAATCAATTTAGGAAAAATCAGTGTGAAAAACCAACTCTGGACTACAAGAACAGCTCTCAAAAACCAAAGAGCAAAGAAGAAGCCACAACAAACCTGGTAGGGAGTGCCTGAATCTCCCCTGCTTACAGGAACAGGGGGGGGGTTGAGGCTGAGAGGCCAGAGGGGTTCTAACTTGTAAAGCCAGTAGCCAGGGCTACGACTACAACAGCCAACTGGCCCATGCAGGTTTGCATTGGATTCGGACAGTCGGTAAAGAAACAACGGAGCCAAAAACTGATGGGCCATTATCTTTAATACTAGCTTGCACCCAGCGGGCAAGTAAAAACACACACTTGGCTCCAAAATCCACTCACATTCAGTGCTCACAAAGCTACTGACTTATCCGAGTTTCCTAGAATCAAAGGTTTCTAGCTCACCAGACTTATTCACCTCTGTTCTTCATCTCCTTCCTTCTCCCTGCACAAACTCTGCACAAACTGGCCTCTCACTCAACACTCTGACATCTTGGCTGCTTCTCCTGGCCTCCTCCACGTGGCCTTTCTCTGCTGTCTGCTGTGATCTCTCTGCTCTCTCATGCTAATCTCTGGAACCAAGAGAGCAAGCTCTCGTTCTGCCCCCATTTTATAGTGTAGGAATCAAAACCTTTAATCCAATATACGAAATAGGGAAGTCTCTAATACAAAGTCACTTATCAGAGACATGATGGAATTGTACCACCCCACATCAAAATGGGTCGGAAAGGCTTAATCCCAAATCCAAGCCCCAGGCTACAAGAATTCTGCCTGCCCACAGCCCGCCCTCAACACACATTAATATCACCTGGGCAACGGCCTCCATGTGGGCAGCACCTTCTTTAACCAAGTGAGCATAATATATTTTATCTGCTCAACATAACTCCAGGGAAAAGAGCAGAAAATACTGCTCACAGCCACTTGCCTGGTGACCAGGGAGTGAGGTGTGTTGAAAAGACCAGCTTATCTACCAAGTGGAAAGGAAAGAGAGAGGGACAGACTGTGAGGGGCTAAGGAATACAGGAAACTACCTAAAAATGCTGACTCATTCATGCTGGAGGCAGCAATAGCTGGGGGAGGGACTTATCCTTCCCCACAAAACAGTACTGAATTGCTTGTGGATCAGAGATCTCCAGACATCTCTCCAGCTCCAATCAGCACAACAAGACACAGCTGAAAACAAGAAGTGGGGAGGAGGGGCAGTAACTCAGGTCTCCATGGAGATCTGAAATACACCTCCCCTTACTAAAGCTGAGAAAACACCCTGCCCCCAGAGAGATTAGTTGGTGAAAGAGGCCTTCAGAGTTTCAGGTTATACCCATCACATTCCTGGATATAGTTTTAAGGAAGCCCCCTGCTGAGATCAGTAAACAAGACTATCACCTGTTAAGAAAACTAACAAATCAAGACTTCAAAGCTGCCCAAATCCAAAAGTGGATTACAAATAATAGCTAATACCAACCCAAGAAGACCTAGAAATAACACAACTGAAAACTGGAGGCAGACAACACCAAGCCTAGACTCAACCAGCCCTATAAGCAAAACACCCAAACATAGACATAATGAGAAGACAAAAAAGTGCAATCCAAATGAAACCACAAGAGACACCTTCAGGAGATGAACTGAGTAATATGGAAATAATCAAACTTCCAAATGCGGAGTTCAAAATAATGATTGTAAGGATGCTTAGGGATCTTAGAACAACAATGGATGGTCATTATAAACACCTAAATAAAGAAATAGCAAGTATAAAAAAGAATCAGATGGAGATGACAAATACAATATCAGAAATAAAGACCACAATGGAAGGAATTAAAAACAGGATAGATAGAGCTGAGGATCGAATCAGCGAGTTGGAGGACAACTGGAATGAAGGCATGAAAGCAGAGAAGAAAAGAGAAAAGAGACTCAAAAAGTCTGAGGAAACTCTTAGAGAGCTCTGTGACAACATGAAGAGAAATAACACCCGCATCATAGGGGTTCCTGAAGAAGAAGAAAAAGAACAAGGAATAGAGACTTTGTTCAATCATATCATAGCTGAAAACTTTCCTAAATTAATGCAAGAGAAACTCTCACAAGTCCAAGAAGCACAGAGGATTCCATTAAAGAGAAACCCAAAGAAACCTACACCAAGACACATCATAATTAAAATACCAAAGCTAAGAGATAAAGAGAAAATATTAAAAGCTGCAGGAGAAAAAAAAGGTATTACCTACAAAGGAGCCCCCATAAGGATGACATCCAACTTCTCAACAGAAACACTTGAGGTCAGAAGGGAATGGCAAGAAATATTTAAAGTAATGCAGAACAAGAACCTACAGCCAAGACTACTTTATCCAGCAAGGCTATCGTTTAAAATCAAAGGAGAAATAAAAAGCTTCCCAGACAAAAAACAACTCAAGGAATTCATTACAATGAAACCAATGCTGCAGGAAATGTTAAGGGGCCTGTTGTAAACAGATCAAAATGGGAAAAGAATATAGCAAAAAGGAATACAGCTTTGAAGAATAAAATGGCAATAAACAACTACATATCAATAATAACCTTAAATGTAAATGGATTAAATGATCCAATCAAAAGACATAGGGTAGCTGCATGGATAAGAAAACAGGACCTGTACATATGCTGTCTACAAGAGACACACCTTAGAACAAAAGATACACATAAATTGAAGGTAAAAGGATGGAAAAAAACATTTCATGCAAATGGAAATGAAAAAAAAAGCTGGGGTAGCAATACTTATATCAGACAAAGTGGACTTTAAAACAAAGGATATAGTACGAAATAAAGAAGGCCACTACATAATGATAAAGGGAGTAATCCAACAGAAAGATATAACTATTATAAATATCTATGCACCTAATATAGGAGCACCTAAATATATAAAGCAGACTTTAATGGATTTAAAGGGCGAGATCAACAGCAATACTATAATAGTAGGGGATTTCAATACCCCACTAACATCACTAGATAGATCCTCAAGAAAGAAAATTAACAAAGAAACAGCAGACTTATTGGACACACTAGATCAACTCGATTTAATAGATATCTTCAGAACCTTTCACCCTAAAGCAGCAGAATATACATTCTTTTCAAGTGCTCATGGTACATTCTCTAGGATAGACCACATATTAGGGCACAAAAGTGGTCTCAACAAATTTAGGAAGATTGAAATCATATCAAGCACTTTCTCCAATCACAATGGCATGAAACTAGAAATAAACCACAACAGAAAAGCTCAAAAATTCTCAAACACATGGAAACTAAATAGCAGGTTGTTAAATAACGAATGGATTAACAATGAGATCAAGGAAGAAATAAAAAAATTCCTAGAAACAAATGACAATGAGCATACAACAACTCAAAATTTATGGGACACAGCAAAAGCAGTACTGAGTGGGAAGTTTATAGCACTACAGGCACACTTTAAGAAGCTAGAAAAAGCTCAAATAAACACCTTAACCCTGCATCTAAAAGAAATAGAAAAAGAACAGCAAGTAAAGCCCAAATGCAGTAGAAGGAAGGAAATAATAAAGATCAGAGCAGAAATAAATGACATAGAGGCTAAAGAAACAATACAGAGGATCAATGAAACTAGGAGCTGGTTCTTTGAAAAAGTAAACAAGATTGATGAACCTTTAACTAGAATCACCAAGAAAAAGAGAGAGAGAACTCAAATAAATAAAATTAGAAATGAGAGTGAAGAAATAACAACTGACACAACAGAAATACAAAATATTGTAAGAAAATACTATGAAGAACTGTATGTCAAAAAACCAGACAACCTAGATGAAATGGACAAATTCCTTGAAACATACAATCTTCCAAAAATCAATCTGGAAAAATCAGAAAACCTAAACAGACCAATTATACCAAATGAGATCAAAACAGTTATCAAAAAACTCCCAACAAAGAAAAGTCCGGGGCCTGATGGCTTCACAACTGAATTCTACCAAATATTCAAAAAAGAACTAACTCCTATCCTTCTCAAACTATTTTTTTTTTCATTTTTCCGAAGCTGCAAACAGGGAGGCAGTCAGACAGACTCCCTCATGTGCCCGACCGGGATCCACCCGGCATGCCCACCAGGGGGCGATGTTCTGCCCCTCTGGGGCATCACTCTGTTGCATCCAGAGCCATTTTAGAGCCTGAGGCAGAGGCCACAGAGCCATCCCCAGCACCCGGGCCATCTTTGCTCCAATGGAGCCTCTGCTGCAGGAGGGGAAGATAGAGACAGAGAGGGAGGAGAGGGGGAGGGGTGGAGAAGCAGATAGGTGCTTCTCTTGTGTGCCCTGGCCAGAAATCGAAGCCAGGACTCCTGCATGCCAGGCCGATGCTCTACCTCTGAGCCAACCAGCCAGGGCCCTCAAACTATTTCAAAAAATTTAAGAGGAAGGAAGACTTCCAAGCTCCTTTTATGAGACGAGCATAATTCTGATTCCAAAATCAGGCAAAGACAACACAAAGAAAGAAAATTATAGGCCAATATCTCTGATGAATATAGTTGCTAAAATCCTCAACAAAATATTAGCAAACCGGATCCAATAATATATGGAAAAAAATCATAAACCATGATCAAGTGGGATTTATTCTGGGGAGGCAAAGCTGGTACAACATTTATAAATCTATCAATGTGATTCATCACATAAACAAAAAAGGAGAAAAATCATATGATAATTTCAATAGATGCAGAAAAAGCATTTGATAAAATCCAGCACCCATTCATGATCAAAACTCTCAGCAAAGTGGGAATACAAGGAACATACCTCAACATGATAAAAGCCATCTATGAAAAACCCACAGCCAACATCATACTCAATGGGCAAAAATTAAAAGCAATACCCTTAAGATCAGGAACAAAGCCGGGGTGCCCCTTTCACCACTCTTATTTAACATAGTCCTGGAAGTCCTAGCCACAGCAATCAGACAAGAAGAGGAAATAAAAGGCATTCAAGTTGGAAAAGAAGAAGTAAAAATATCATTATTTGCAGATGATATGATATTGTATATAGAAAACCCTAAAGTCTCACTCAAGAAACTACTGGACCTGATAAATGAATTCAGCAAAGTGGCAAGATATAAAATCAATACTCAGAAATCAGAGGCATTTTTATACGCCAACAATGAACAGTCAGAAAGAGAAATTAAAGACACAATCCCCTTCACATTACAACCAAAAATATAAAGTACCTAGGAGTAAACTTAACCAAGGAGACTAAAGACTTGTACTCAGAAAATTACAAAGCATTGATAAAAGAAATCAAGGAAGATACAAACAAGTGGAAGCATATACCGTGCTCATGGTTAGGAAGAATAAACATCATTAAAATGTCTATATTACCCAAAGCAATCTATAAATTCAATGCAATACCAATTAAAATACCAATGACATACTTCAAAGATATAGATCACATATTCCAAAAATTTATATGGAACCAAAAAAGAACACGAATATTCAAAAAAGAACACGAATATTTCAAAAAATTTAAGAGGAAGAAAGACTTCCAAGCTCCTTTTATGAGGTGAGCATAATTCTGATTCCTCAGCAATCTTAAAAATGAAGAATTAAGTGGGAGGTATCACACTTTCCGATGTCAAGTTATACTACAAGGCCATTGTACTCAAAACAGCCTGGTACTGGCATAAGAACAGGCATATAGATCAATGGAACAGAACAGAGAACCCAGAAATAAACCCACAGCTCTATGGACAACTGATATTTGACAAAGGAAGTAAGGAAATACAATGGAGTAAAGACAGCCTCTTTAACAAATGGTGTTGGGAAAATTGGACAGCTACCTGCAAAAAAATGAAACTAGATCACCAGCTTACACCACTCACAAAAATAAACTCAAAATGGATAAAAGACTTAAATGTAGGCCGTGAAACCATAAGCATCTTAGAAGAAAACATAGGCAGTAAGCTCTCCAACATCTCTCACAGCAATATATTTGCTGATTTATCTCCACGGGCAAGGGAAATAAAAGACAGGATAAACAAATGGGACTATATCAAACTAATAAGCTTTTGCACAGCTAAAGACAATAAGAACAGAATAAAAACACAAACTACACAATGGGAGAACATATTTGACAGTATGTCTGATAAGAGATTAATAACCAAAATTTATAAAGAACTTGTAAATCTCAACACCAGGAAGACAAACAATCCAATCCAAAAATGGGCAAAAGAAGTGAATAGACACTTCTCCAAAGAGGACATACAGATGGCCAATAGGCATATGAAAAAATGCTCAACATCACTAATCATTAGAGAAATGCAAATTAAAACCACAATGAGATATCACCTCACACCAGCCAGAATGGCGCTCATCAACAAAACAACACAGAGTAAGTGCTGGCGAGGATGTGGAGAAAAGGGAACCCTCCTGCACTGCTGGTGGGAATGCAGACTGGTGCAGCCACTGTGGAAAACAGTATGGAGATTCCTCAAAAAATTGAAAATCAAACTGCCTTTTGACCCAGCTATCCCACTTTTAGGAATATACCCCAAGAACACCATAGAATGGCTCCAAAAGGTGAAATGCTCCCCCATGTTTGTGGCAGCATTGTTCACAATAGCAAAGATCTGGAAACAGCCCAAGTGTCCATCAGAGGACAAGTGGATTAAAAAGCTTTGGTATATATATACTATGGAATACTACTCAGCCATAAGAAATGATGACATTGGATCATTTACAATAACATGGATGGACCTTGATAACATTATACGGAGTGAAATAAGTAAATCAGAAAAAACTAAGAAGTATATGAATCCATACATAAATGGGACATAAAAATGAGACTCAGAGACATGAACAAGAATGTGATGGCAATGGGGGTGGTGGGTGGGGGTAGGGGGGATGGGGCAAGGAAGGAGAGACGGTGTGGGGGAGGGGAGAGGCACAAAGAAAACCAGATGGAAGGTGACAGAGACAGTTTGACTTTGGGGGAGGGGTATACAGCACAATCAAATGTCAAAATAATCTGGAGATATTTTCTCTCAACATATGTACCCTGATTTATCAATGTCACTGCATTAAATTTAATTTAAAAAATAGAGGGAATAAAAAAAATGGCAAAAAAAAGAGTTAAAAGAGGAATCTTGAAGAGGAAAAACAAAATAGCATGGGGATGCCACTATGTGCTGAGAAAGGATAGATAATCATAGTCTTTCGTTTTGAGCATCTGTTTAAGAAAGAGTGGTAAGGTCATTAAAAGCTCAGGTAGGAGATGGTGTGTGGTATATTTCCCTGTGTGTAGCTCAAGTGATAGTTAACTTAAACTTTATAATCTACCTAATGCTCGAATGTTTGAATTATCATAGCTCAGAACCTCTCCTTGGTCTTACTCTTATGATATCTTAAAGCTGGTCATACTATGTTAGAACAGTTAAACCTAGTAATAGAAGACAGTTCCTCCTGAAAGTTGCCCTAGAATTAATATACCTTTTGTTCAGATTCACTTATGGATGGGATATTCTGGTTTGAAACTGCCATTTAATCATAGCTGGAAAAGAGGGCTTTATCTAGATTTCATAGTAATATGAACACAATGTCTACTAAAAGGAAAATGTAGAATTTATTGCTACCATGGGTCATCAAAACAGCTCTGTAAACTTTCATTGGTCATAGATATGATGGAGCTACTACTATATTTAGATCTTGTCATTAAAAAAATCTCTCATCACTGTGGTTACATTTTATGATCTCAAATGTTAAATTCAAAAATTTAAAACTTGCCAACCAACTTTATAAAAAATAAACATTTTATTTTGGACTAATAATTTTAAGTCTATAAAAAAATTATGAAAATAATACAGAGAACCTGTATGGCTCTCCTCCGGCATCCCCTAATGTTAACAACTTATATAACCATGGTGCATTTGTTAAAATTCAAAAATTAACATTGGTACCTCACTACTGATTCTACAGATCTGTAAAAATTTCTTAGGCTTTTCTTGTTTTTCATGATCTTGATAGTTTTGAAGAGTCCTAGTCAAGTATTTTGTAGAAAGTTACTCAGTGTGGATTGTCAGATGCTTTTTACATGATTAGATTGAGATTACGGTTTTTGGGGACAAATACCATAGAGGTAGGAAGCCCTTCTCATTTCATCATGTTAGGGTTATATAATATCAACATGACATCACTGGTCATGTCAACCTTGATCACTTGGGTAAAATGGTGTCTGCCAAATTTCCCCACTTTGAGGTTACTATTTTTCCCTTTTCATATTTTATTCTTTGGTAGTAAGTGGTTAAGTCCAGTACACACTCAGCACATATTTGTCTATGGTGGGGGAAAGAGGAGACTGGAGATTAAACTCTATCTCTTGGAGGCGGGAGTACTTATATCTCTTGGCGTTTTTCTGTAAGAATTACTTAGATCTTATCTTCATGTATTTATTTATTCCCTAACTTATTTGTATCAGTTATGGATTTATGGATATTTACTTGATACTTGGGGTTATAATCTAATAATATATTATTTTTTTCTTCAAATTCCCTCATTTGGTCATTGAGAACTCTGTTAGATTGGCTCCAGTGTCCTTTCGACATACCCTTTATTGAAGTATTTTCATTTTTAGTGCTTCTTTATTTTCTGGCACTAGAAGATGCTCCAGACTCATATTTTCTCTCCATGAGCCCTAGAGTCAGCCATTTCTCCAAGGATTTCTCATTCTTTTTATTGAAAAATTGTATTTTGAAACCAAGATCTGATTACTCAGTGTGCTTATTGCTGGGGTGTCATTACATCTAGGCTCAGAGCTAGGAAATGTGTATGTATACTAAAAATGGTGTATGTGCCTGGTCATAAGGTAGCATATTGGATAGAGTGTCATCCTAGGACACTGAGGACCCAAGTTTGAAATCCCGAGGTTGCTGGCTTGAGCAGGGGCACAGGGTCGCTGGCTTGAGCATGGGATCATAGACATAACCCCACGGTCTCTGGTTTGAGCCCAAAGTTTTCTGGCTTGAAACTCAAGGTCGATGGCTTCAGCAAGAGGTCACTGGTTCAGATGGAGCCCCCAGTCAAGGCACACATGAAAAAGCAATCTATAAACAACTAAGGTGATGAATACAACTATAAGCTGATACTTCTCATCTCTCTCCCTTCCTGTCTGTCTGTCCCTCTTTCTCTAAAAAAAAAAAAATCATTAAAAAATAAAAAATTAATAAACATAAAAAAGTGTATGTAGTATCTATTTACCTACCTATTGATCTGTTATCTATGTCTCTTAAACACACTACAGGAATTATGCTAAACTTCCCACTTGTTTATTTGTAATTTCTATCTCTGATAGTAAGAAACCTAGATCCTATTTATGTAACATTTATTTACTTCCTTTTTCTTTTCTTCCTTTCCTTCCTTCTTTCCTTCCTTCCTTCTTTCCTTCCTTCCTTCCTTCCTTCCTTCCTTCCTTCCTTCCTTCCTTCCTTCCTTCCTTCCTTCCTTCTTTCCTTCCTTCCTTCCTTCCATCCTTCCTTCCTTTTTTCTTTCTTTCTCCTTCTTTTCCCTTCCCTTCCCTTCCCTTCCCTTCCCTTCCCTTCCCTTCCCTTCCCTTCCCTTCCCTTCCCTTCCCTTCCCTTCCCTTCCCTTCCCTTCCCTTCTTTCATTCTTCTCTTCCTTCCTTCTTCCTTCCTTTCTTTTTTTAAGTTAGAGGAGGAGAGGTATACAGACTCCTGCATGCACCCTGACTGGGATCTACCTGGTAACTTTCTGGGGCAGATGCTGGAACCAATTGAGCCACTGGCTGTGGGAGGGGAAAAGGGAGAGAAGGGGGAGAGGGAAAGGAAGAGAAACAGATGGTGTGCCCTGACTGGGATCAAACCTAGGATGTCTACATGCCTGACTGACGCTCTATCCACTGAGCCAACTGTCCAGGGCTTACACTTCCTTTTTCAACCCTAGTAAAAAGATAAAGTAGCTCCAGAATTGTTAACTGATATTTTTATGAGAAACAAATTTGCCAACTACCATACTGTGTTTATGTACATATTTTTAGGCTTATAGTTTTCAGACTATACACCATTTTCTTAAGTGAATTAGGTAAATTCCTTTTTGCTTCTTCCACCAACCTATGAGGTTATATCATACATTTATAATTCAAATAAATTATATGCCAATCAACTTTTGTATAATACAATATATAAAAAAGTTTATTTTTCCATCTGTTGCTAGTCTTTTGTTTAGCACTGTAATTTATGGTGCTATATAGGTACTCTTTATATTTCAAAGACATTTTAATAGTCAAAGTACAGTTTACATGTATAGAGTAGTTGGGCATGAATTTGAGGACCAACTCATAATATATATATTTAAAATTCTCTATGAAATCTAAGTTATGAAGCTTTTTTTAAGCATTAGATTTTCTTTTTTTCTCTTTTTACAATGGTATAGAAAATAAATTGTTATAAAATACAGGACATACCAATATTAGGAAAGTCAAAAGATATGATGGAAAATATCTACTCTATGATAGCTATTTCTCCTATAATACTCCTTTTAGTAAATGTAGTGCTAGAGACTTGACAGAGCATTAATAGATCATTGTGCTATTTTTTTCAATGGCTGAGTTGTGTTTTGATGTTTATTTTTCAGAACAGAATTTATTACTCTTCATCTCTCCTTCTCCTTCAAGATATTAATCTGAAAAATATCTTTACCACAAGTATATACTTCTTCCACTAATTCTTCAGGCTTTTTCTGTAATTATTTGCCATATTTTATCATTTTATGATCTATATTTGACTATAGTCATGCATTTACTAATGATGGGGGATACATTCTGAGAAATCTATTGGAAGGCAATTTTGTCATTGTGAGACCATCATAGAATACAAGTATACAGACCTAGATGGAAGGGCCTACTACACACTTAGGCTACATGGTATAGCCTATTGTTGTAGGTTATAAACCTATATGGCATGTTATCTTACTGAATATGGTAGGTAACTGTGTAAGTATTTGTGTATCTAAACATATCTAAATGTAGAAAAGGAACAGTAAATTTACAATATAAAAATATAAAATTGTTCACCTGTGTAGGGCACTTATCCTGAATGGGGCTAAGGACTGAAATTTGCTCTGGTGAATCAGTGTGTGAGTGGTGAGTGAATGTGAAGGCCTACGACAGGACTAAGTGGTGGGATTCAAATATTTATAATTTGCTCTCTGCCCTAATGACCATTTTAAGTATAAAAAAGTGATATACTGAAAAGTAGTTTATAATTTCATGCGTTTAATAATTATATAATAATAAGAGGTACAAAAACTAGTTTTTGTTATAAGAGCTTTAAAATATTAAATAATACCTGATAAAAAGAATAAAACAGTTATTTAAGATATTCCATATTGCTTCTTAATTGGCATCCTCACTTGCAATTTCTTTTTACCCAGGGATGAAATGAACATTATACGGGCGCTTAGAATACGCTATTGCACAGATGAATGTTAAAAAAGAGTAAGGAATGTAAATTTGTGACTTTCACATTGGACGGCCACTCAGGCACTCACCTTAGAGAGAGCCCTGATTATGAGTGCCATTTAACAACTGTTTTGCCAAACTCAACAAAAAATCAGGTACTGGTTCTGTTGAACAAGTGTGAACCAGATGAATCCCACCACTAACAGTACTGTACACTACTGTGGATTTACAAACACTGCCACGCAAGGCATCCCTCTGTTTCTCTCTAAGAGGGTCATAAATAGATTATCAAAGCTGTCAATGCTGCTCCATAAACAGGAATGTGGGCCTGACTGATTGGAATAATCAAGGAGTAACTGGCGGGATAAGGCATAGATCCCTGTAATAGTGAATGTCAGGACAGAGTAAAAGCTGGCCTGAGGATCAGCAGGAAAAAAAAAAATCAGGATGAAGAGATATAGGAATATAGGGGTTTCCATGGCAATGTGGTTTGGGCTGTTGCATATTGAGTAGTGGTTAGATTAAAGAACGTTGTGGTATTCATAAAAAAGAGGTTGTTTAACACAGAGGGTCTAGTAGTCAGGATTTGATATTTTGATTTTGGAAATTTGTTTTTGGTTCCTTTGACCCTATCTGGCACAAAGGGTTCTCTCTGTCATTAAATTGATAGAAGAAATAAAACTTATTTATACTTTACAGCATTACAACCTGAAAATATTTCTGAGTCCAGGGACAGACTGGCCCTACCTTACCATAGAAAGCTTTTGTAAAGTGGCAGTGGCACTTAATATATATTAAGGTAGCTCCTGTGGACCTGTGTCCTTGTACAGGGTCTTAGGTCCTGAACAAAGAATTCACAGCATGTTCTCTGAAGACCATCAAGCTGGATCCGGGAGGGCTGCAGTGCCCCTGAATACACAGTGCTCAGGGCGGGCTCCTCTACTGGATCAGGTCAGTGGTTGACTGGGATGTAACTTGTGCACTCAAAATTGAGGGGCTGTGAGTGAGAAGGAATCTATTGCCAAGAGAAAGAAATTCCTCCAGAACCATATATCCTTCCATTTCTTACAAGAAATTCAGCTCCTTTATAAGCTGATGGGATGACAGTCATATATGTAGTCTGTTCTTGATGGAAACATTATGTGGAGCATGACTGTATTTTTTCTTTACCTAATAAATCTGCTATGTGTATCACTTAAAAACCATATTTGTATATACATCTATATGTGTGTGTATATATATATTATATATTGTACACACACCCGTACCATATATATATATATATATATATATATATACCATATATGTATACACCCATAACTATTTTTCTACTTTCTTTTAACTATCAACTTAGCTGGTTAAATCAGATATAGTCACTTGATCCTGCTTCAGTACTGCCTGCTTTACTGCAGTGATATCTCCTAGTATTAAGGTCTTCAAGACATCTACAGAGTGTCCGTAAAGTCATGGTGCACTTTTGACCGGTCACAGGAAAGCAACAAAAGATGATAGAAATGTGAAATCTGCGCCAAATAAAAGGCAAACCCTCCTAGTTTCATACGTATTCAGTGCAGTTTGATGTGGGCTCACGCACAGATTTTTTAGGGCTCCTTAGGTAGCTATCCCGTATAGCCTCTACAGACTCATCACTGACTGATGGGCTACCAGAACGGGGTTTCTCCACCAAACTGCCGGTTTCCTTCAACTGCTTATCCCACTGAGTAATGTTATTCCTATGTGGTGGCACTTTCTTATAAACGCGCCGATATTGACGTTGCACTTTGGTCATGGATTCTAATTTAGCGAGCCACAGAACACACTGAACTTTCCTCTGTACTGTTCACATCTCAACTGGCATGGCCATGAGCTGCTCGGCTGTATACATGGTGTTACGTCATCATCTGTGCATGCACACATGCTGCCACATCATCCTACAGAAACTGGGATGGTTTTCCTTTTATTTGGTGCAGATTTTACATTTCTATCGTCTTTTGTTGCTCTCCTGTGACCGGTCAAAAGTGCACCATGACTTTACGGACACACTGTATTTATGTTTTCTTCTCCTTTTATAGTTAATTTTGAGTATCTGAGGGTTTTACTTCCTACCAAGTATGTTTTTGTTGTTGTTGCTATAAACTTAATGTTCTTTTCTTTTCAGTGAGAAAGAGAGAGAGAGAGATAAACAGGAAGGGAGAGAGATGAGAAGCATGAATTTTTCATTGCAGCACCTTAGTTGCTCATTGATTGCTTTCTCAGGTGTGCCTTGACTGGGGGGCTACAATGGAACCAGTGGCCCCTTGTTCAAGCCAGAGACCTTGGGCCCAAGCCAGTGACCTTGGACTTCAAGCAAGCAACCATTAGGCTCAAGCCAGTGACCATGGGGTCATGTCTATGATACCACGCTCAAGCTTGCGACCCTGTGCTCAAGCTGGTAAGCTCATGCTTAAGCCAGCGACCTCAGACTTTTGAATCTGGGTCCTCTGCATCTCAGGCCGAGGTTCTATGCTGCACCACTGCCTGATTAGGCTTAACATCTTTTTTTATACATCTCTCTCTACGGCTTTGTTCTTATTTTTTCTCTTTCCTGTATAGATTCTTATTGTGCACATGTTCAAACTCTTCTGCTATTCTGTAGTATTTGACTGGATACCCAGAACGTTTATTTGTTAATTATCAATCATTAGAGCAGTTGGGGAATATGTATTTATATTTTATATTATCTTCATATGAAAATAAAGGTAGAGTATAAAATAGCCTGTACTTGATATTCCATATCCTCACTTTCACTTTGCTCAACTCATTGAGAACAGACTTCTAGTCTTCTTCACAAAACTGCTCTTTAAATTTTCCAAAAATTTCTAATTGCTAAACCTTAAGAATATTTTCCATTTTAAAAAGTTATTATTGAACTATTGATACTTTGCTGTATTTAACTCTAGAGTTCTCAACTCCTAAACTCCTTTGACATGACGTTCTTTTCGTTCTCTCTAGTCTTTGTCATACTGTTCCCTATCCTCTGATGGCTGTCTTTCTTAGATGTTGGTGTTGCTCAAGTATTTCCTTTTTATTTCCACTACATTCTTTCTGTGTATGTTTTCTGTTGCTTATGTAAAAAATCACCACAAATTTAGTGGCCTAAAACAACATAAATTCATTCTTTTAAGGTTTTGGAAGTCAGATGTCTCAGATCCATTTCAATGGAGTATAGACAAGGTGTTGCAAGGGCTGGAGGTGATGAGGGGAGTACACATTACTTGTCTCTGCCACCTTTTAATAGCTACCCGTATCACGGCTTGTGGCCTTCTTTTCCATCTTCAAAGTACATCATTCAAATCTCTGATTTTGTCATCTCCTTCTGCTCTAACTTTGATTCCTCCTGCATTCTTCTTATAAGAATCCAGTGATTACTATATTGAGTTCCTCAGATAATTCAGAATAATCTCCTTATTTAAAATTTCTTAATTTAATCACATAGACAAATACCTTTTCCCCACAACATTCATAAATCCCAGAGATTAGAATGTGGACATCTTGTGGTGCTCCTTCATTTTTAAGATTTTGATTAAAACATAAATGCTAATGATTTCTTTATCTGCATCTTCTACCCAGCTTTCTCTTTTGCATTCAAGATCCATATGTCTAACTGCTTGTTAGACATTTTCATCTGGATCTATTTCAAATTCAATTATAAGATGTAAACCTTATCATTTTCTCTATACCACTTTCTCTTCCTGTGTTCTCTGTATCAGTTAATAGTCTCCATAATTAAAATATGAGATCATTCTGAAAAATCTCACCCCTTTCTGTTCCTATACTAAACCAGCCACCATGTCTTACTAAATTATTTTCTACATACCTATCTAATCTGTTCCTTCTAATGCATCTATATTTCAATTGTCAGTGTCCTCTTTTGCAAAATGAGGTGAGAGTATATAATTCTTGTAAGCCTTAGTATACTAACTTTACAGATAACTTGTTGAAGAATAGTAAAGCTCAGGACATGGTACTACATAGTTAGGAAATAGGAATTTAAACATTGGATCTGTCTGGCCTCTTTTAATGCTCTAAATTTCTCACATCTTTTCTGAGTTCCTTAAATAGCCTCCTAATCATTTTCTTTGATAACAGTTTTGACCCTTCAAGTCTATTCTTCATGTAGCCACATAATATGTTTTTAAAATTTTTATTTTGAAATTAAATTTAATGGGATGACATTGATCTTTCTAATATGCATATGTGACTCTTCCATGAGATATGCAAGGCTCTCTGTAATCTGAGACCTATCTATTTCTTATCATCATATTCTGCTGAGCTCTGCTTTAACTTTATACTCTAACAACTTTGAACTTGTTGTATTTCCTGGTGTGCATAGGTTGTTTTTCTATTTTGTACCTTTACTGTGCCTGATTCACTGCCTGGAATACTCTGCCTTTAACTCCTCTGTCTTCAAAGTCCTATTTAGTCTTTAAATTCAACTTGGGTATCTTCATCTCCAAGAAGATATTTAAGCTTCATTTTTTAAAAAACTCTATGGCTGGATCCTTGAAGAGAAAAACTATGTTTTATGCTCTTCTCTTTTCACAATACTTAGTATAGTGCCAAACACAAAACACTATTCAATAAATATTTTTGAATGAAGGAACAAATATATGTATGTATTGGTTTTATTATATTTTTCAATAAAATTAGAAACATTTTTTTGTACCTTTTTCTTGAAGCCATTATCTCTGTTTTTAGACAATAATCTTAGTAGAGGCAATTCCCATGCTTAAGGAAAGCAAACTGATTTTACTTTTGATATGGATTCTTGTTTTAATAGAAATTACTTTATATAAAATAATAAAAATAAAATAAATCATGAAATTAATGTTCAATAGAAAAAAGAATGATTTAATTTCCCTTAAGAAAGTATTTTGTATTTTTCCCTGTTCAATAAATATACTGAAGGTATAATGAAGAGAATATGTAAAGGGCCTCTATTCATAAATTCCTTATAACTAACTAATGATAGAAGTTAAATCTCATCTTGTTTGTATATGTACCAATTCAAACATGAAAGTACCAATAACTTGTTCTGACTTGTAAGTTTACTCAACTGATATATGTCTAATTTGTATCTCAAAAACTGGGTACCAATAACTTTAAATTAAAAAAAATGGTTTTATTTGTGAAAAAAAATACACAGCTTTGTTTTAGAATATTGGCTCTTGCCACAGTCTAATTTCACCTTGTTATTAACTGCAGTATTCCAATGAATTTGAATGACAATATAGCTTTCCCAATATTTGCCAAACATTTGCTCATGTTTACTTAATTCCCAAATGTACCAAGGATATTATAATTTATTTCTACACTTACACCATTTTTTAGTGATTAATATTGACTTGGTTTTAAATTGGGCCAGATTTTATAGAAATTATATTATGTCATTTTTATAATAAGAATAAAGTATTGTTTTCTGCTAATGGAAAACTACCAACAAAAAGCAAATAACAAAAAGCAAAGGTGTTCATTTTTGAAACAGAACACCAAATGGAGCAGGGAACAACTGAGAAAGAAATTTTGCTAGAATAATTGCAAATCAAGAACACTGAGAATCTATGACCTCATCAGCCTGGAGATAATTAATTTTATTATGGTTCATTACATAATCTCCTGAAAATACAAACATAATGTAAACTAAGAAAAATGAAGAAGCAATGAAAAGAACAAGTTAAGCGTTTTCCTTTGGTGACTTTCATGCTGTTTGAGTTTTTAAAATACTTGTTAAAAATGTTGGAAGTAATAAACTATGATATTTGAATGGGGCGTTTGCATTATACTCCAACTAAAGGATTTAAACTGCTTTTTGACGAACTTAAAGTTGCAAATGGTGGCTACTGCCTTTAAAAAACGGATGAGAAGTATGGGACATGACTCTTGATTTCAAAACTTTTTTTATTTGTTTTTCCATACATAGATAGTGCTGTTTGTGAACAAAGATCCCAATCACTAGAATGTTCAATAATATATTCATTAGTGCTTTCCCCTATGATGCTTTTCTTCTTAGTGTGCACAGTTGATGAACTCATCCAGCCATTGCTTCAGGACCATTCCAGTCTGGTCATTTCAAATACTGTGTCTTCACTCCTATTGCCTGGTTTTTGTTCTAGGATTGTATTTATAGTTGACCACATGGTACATCCTTAAAGTCGTCTTTCTAAATCTCAGTATCCACACAGCCCTCTCTCTCTCTCCTTCTCTATTCTCCTGGCCTCTGATGCCTCCTGGACCTGGCTTACAGTGCTTTCAAAGTATGTATTTGCTTTGGCCTACTAACTGACAAGAAATTCCTGAGAGCCAATCTTTCCAATTTGTGTGGATGAACATTCTCTTTGGATTGTTGAAAATCAAAGGTAGCAAGCTCAAAATCTTTCTCTGGTAGAAAAGAGCAATGTGTTAGATTTAATGTCAGAGCACAAGATACTTGGTATGAGTTGAGGTGGGATGATTTTTTTTGACCAATCTGGTTTAAAATCCTTTTCACTGAGTCAATCAAGTCACTATCTTAAGACACCAAATGAAGGATTTTGGGGTCTGTTTATTATGTATGAGACACACAAATGGCTCTAACATAGAAAGGGCATATCTGGATCCTTTTTGGTTCCCATTAAAATAATAGTTTCTGTTGAGGGTAGCTTTTCTTCTTATTGATTTATTAATGGCTACTCTGTTTTGAAAATTGGCCATTTTAGACAATAGAAGTTGAAATAAGGAGGTGATGTACTTTATATACTTGGATTATATCCTTGGACAATATCATAAGTAGATAATATGTAGCAGGTATGCCATAAATTTGAAGGATATAAAAAGTGTGTGAGTGGGCACACATGTGCTCATGTGTGCAGTGGGGGAGATCATGAAAAGGCCACATACCTAACTTTCATGATATGCAACTGATTTCTTGAACAACTCAGGCAGACTTACCTGCTGGTTTATGTTCTTAGGAATAATGAACTGTTAGTTGAATGGGTAGCTTTTCTTGGTCTGTACAACACTCCCCTCATGGCCCTTCCCAGGTCAAAAGTTAAAATAATTATGTTTTTCCGATGACTGCTGGAGAAAGTCCATAGTATGTCCTTTCAAAATCTGATCTTTATTTTTCTTTTCTATTTCTTAGTATTCTCAATACACATTCTCTGATTCAGTTTGGACGGCATACCCAGTATTTCCAAATACAACATACTCTCTTTCTTCTCCATGCCCAATTCATTCATTTCCATCCATTCAAATTTTACTCATTCTTCAAAGACAATTCAAGTCCCAGTTTCTTAATAAGGAGATAACTAAAGTTCATTTTTTTTCTTTAAAATATTATAATAGTTATTTTCCATATGACATCTGATCTGGTACTATTCTGCATGGCTTTTTAATTTCTTACATTATTTAACTTTTTCTTATGTTTATTAGGGTAAATTCTGCAAAAGGCCAGGACTGTGTCTTATCTTTATAATGTCCGTTGTGCTTGGTGTTGAGATGAATGAATATAGGTGAATTAACTTAGCCATAATGAGTGTATGTAACTGGATTAATGCAAGCCTATTCCTTCTACCTAAGAAAATAACTCAAATGATATTTTCTACAAATAATGAGCTAGACTTTCTTTCCCTCCCCAAGGGATAGTCTTTCTTAGAGAGAGCCTTCTAAAATAGAACTATGAAATGAGATTTTGCAGTGTTAAGAGCTCTACCTGTGATTAACTATGTGCCATTGGACCATGGACAGGTTCCTCAATCTTTGGATATCTTAATTTCTCTACTAACAAAATGCAATAAAGTATCTTCTTTTCCTTGTATAATTTCTTATTAAGAAATTATAGGGTATAATTAATCCACACTTGCCTTTCTTGTCCTTTTCAAACAAAAATAGTTGCTAAGGTTTCAGGGTCAGTTTAAAGAAAAACATCAAAAATATTTAAAAAATTTTTATGAGGTAATATTGTTCTGCTAAACTATAAGCATGTACAGCCCTTGGTAAAAGATATATAAGAAGTATCAAAAGTAAATATTTTGTGTCTTTCCAAATTATTTTGTTTCTTATTATATATTCAAAGTTTAGTTAATGAGTTGAAATATTATACATTTTAAACTATAACAAATATACTACACATAAATCATACTTTAGGTCAGTGGTCCCCAACCTTTTTTGGGCCACGGACTGGTTTAATGTCAGAAAATATTTTCACGGACCGGCCTTTAGGGTGGGACGGATAAATCTATCATGTGACCGAGACAAATGTCAAGAATGAGTCTTATAAAAGTGAAACTAAGAGGCCCTGGCCGGTTGGCTCAGCGGTAGAGTGTCGGCCTGGCGTGCGGGGGACCAGGGTTCGATTCCCGGCCAGGGCACATAGGAGAAGTGCCCATTTGCTTCTCCACCCCCCCTCCTTCCTCTCTGTCTCTCTCTTCCCCTCTCGCAGCCAAGGCTCCATTGGAGCAAAGATGGCCCGGGCGCTGAGGTTGGCTCCTTGGCCTCTGCCCCAGGCGCTAGAGAGGCTCTGGTAGCCGCAGAGCGACTGCCCCGGAGGGGCAGAGCATCACCCCCTGGTGGGCAGAGCGTCGCCCCCTGGTGGGCGTGCCGGGTGGATCCCGGTCGGGTGCATGCGGGAGTCTGTCTGACTGTCTCTCCCCGTTTCCAGCTTCGGAAAAATACAAAAAAAAAAAAAAAAAAAGAAACATTGATAAGAGTGTGGTGGTTATGGGGGGAGGGGGGGAAAGGGAGGGGGAAAGGGAGAGGGAAAGGGGGAGGGGGAGGGGCACAAAGAAAACTAGATAGAAGGTGACAGAGGACAATCTGACTTTGGGTGATGGGTATGCAACATAATTGAACGACAAGATAACCTGGACTTGTTATCTTTGAATATATGTATCCTGATTTATTGATGTCGCCCCATTAAAAAAATAAAATTATTTAAAAAAAAAAAAAGAAAAGAAATCCTAACTTCCAAAGTTGATGATATTCAGAGCTGGGGCCTTTGGGAGTGCTTAGGTCATGAGGGTGAGGCCTCCATGAATGAAATCAGTGTTCTTATCAGAGACCCCTGAGAGATCCCTCACCCCTTTTACCATGTGAGCACACAGTAAGAAGTCACCAGCTGTGAACCAAAAAGATGACCCACACCAGAATGCAACCAGGCTGGTACTTTGATCTCAGAGTCCCTAGCCTCCAAAACATGAGAAATAAATTTCTGTTGTTTATAAAAAATAAAAAAAAATTAAAAAAAAAGGTGCGTGAGTCTTAGATGGATGTAACAGAGAGAATCTGCCTTTTTTTAAAAAAAATAAAACATCATTCAGACTTAAATATAAATAAAACGGAAGTAATGTAAGTTATTTATTCTTTCTCTGTGGACCGGTACCAAATGGCCCACGGACCTGAACCAGTCTGCGGCCCAGGGGCTGGGGACCATTGCTTTAGGTAACATTCTGTATACAAATTTATTATAACATAAAATGGCAGTAAGATACATAATTTTCATTTTATATTTGCAAGCTCTATTTGTCTATCTGCTCATTTAGAGTCTATAATCAAGATAAAACTTGGGGCCCTGGCAGGTTGGCTCAGCGGTAGAGCGTCGGCCTGGCGTGCGGGGGACCCGGGTTTGATTCCCGGCCAGGGCACATAGGAGAAGCGCCCATTTGCTTCTCCACCTCCCCCTCCTTCCTCTCTGTCTCTCTCTTCCCCTCCCGCAGCCAAGGCTCCATTGCAGCAAAGATGGCCCGGGCGCTGGGGATGGCTCCTTGGCCTCTGCCCCAGGCCCTGGAGTGGCTCTGGTCGCCCTGGTGTGCAGCGCATCGCCCCTGGTGGGCGTGCCGGGTGGATCCCGGTCGGGCGCATGCGGGAGTCTGTCTGGCTGTCTCTCCCCGTTTCCAGCTTCAGAAAAAAAAAAGAAAAAAAAAAAAAGATAAAACTTGGGAAGGCCTGAGCAGCCAGAGTCGCAGTTCCCAAACTCTGCACAAATGGGTCCTGGGATGCTGTAGTGACTGCACAAGGGTGTGCAGGGATATTTTAAAAGTTTGAGGGAAATATAGCAATACTGAACATCTGTTGAACACAGAGCAAACTCTTAGCTAGATGTAGTTTATAGGTATTTTAAAATTTTTTTTTTTTTTTAAGTGAGAAGCAGGGAGGCAAAGAGACAGACTCCCACACGCACCCTGACAGGGATCCACCCAGCAAGTCCCCTACCTGGCGATGCTCTGCCCATCTGGGGCCGTTGCTCTGTTACTCTGCAATCAAGCAATTTAATGCCTGAGGCGAGACCACAGAGCCATCCTCAGCATCCGGGGCCAATTTGCTCCAACCGAGCCATGGCTGCAGAAGTGGAAGAGGGAGATAAAAAGAGAGAAGGGAGGCTGGGGGAGAAGCAAATAAATGATCACTTCTCCTGTATGCCCTGACTGGAAATTGAACCCAGGACATCCATATGGCAGGCCGATGGCTCTACCACTGACCCAACTGGCCAGGGCAGTTTATAGTTTTAACATTGGATTATGCTACATTTTCAATTACTTCATATATTTGTGAAGATGGGTTTTGAGAAGTTATTACAATAAAAAGCAAGAACTATAGGAAAATCAAGGTAGCACAGAAAATGAGGGTAGCAATGTCTAATTTCATTCCAAGGTTTGAGAAGTTATACAGTGCCCAACTTAATTAATTAGTTTAAATAATTAATTAAATAATTTAAATTATTTACAAATGAAATAAGTATTATTTTTTCTACTTTTTATATATTTTCAAATGTTACTGAGGTGTTAGACTATAAATCAGTACTTACTAAATTGTGTGGGTGCCACTACTATATAAATTGAATTGCGAGGTATTTCTTTTGGTTAAGAGTGCTGTTAAAAATTACTTAGAGGCCCTGGCCGATTGGCTCAGCGGTAGAGTGTAGGCCTGGCATGCAAGAGTCCCGGGTTCGATTCCCAGCCAGGGCACACAGGAGAGGCGCCCATCTGCTTCTCCACCCTTCCCCTTCTCCTTCCTCTCTGTCTCTCTCTTCCCTTCCCACAGCCAAGGCTCCATTGGAGCAAAGTTGGCCCCAGGCGCTGAGGATGGCTCTATGGCCTCTGCCTCAGGCACTAGAATGCCTCTGGTTGCAACAGAGCAACGCCCCAGATGGGCAGAGCATTGCCCCCTGGTGGGCATGCCGGGTGGATCCCGGTTGGGTGCATGCGGGAGTCGGTCTGACTGCCTTCCCATTTCCAGCTTTGGAAAAATGAAAAAAAAAATATATATATATATTATAAAAATATATATATTACTTAGAAAACCTGAAAAGCAACAAATATTGGAAATTTTCTTCTCTGAGGTGGAAGCTCAAAGACCTTATTGAACTGAGCAGACATATGTCCAGTTTACATCTGAAAAATCTAGAGGGAAACAGATAGTCACCCATGGGGTCTTGGGGACTTGGGCTTTGTAATGACTGCCTACACACTTACATGCTGCTAATTTGGAAACAAGGATTTCTTTACTTTTGTGGCCCTAGTAAGATCCTATGTGAATTACAGAAATGGAACATTTTCTTTTTAGCTCACTGTCCTGGTACAGATGCCTGTCCATTTTTGTACATAAGAGCAGTTGATGGTCATTTTGCTCACTATAAGGAAAACTGAGAAAAATATGTTATTATTATTTTTTTGTATTTTTCTGAAGCTGGAAACGGGGAGAGACAGTCAGACAGACTCCTGCATGCGCCCGACTGGGATCCACCCGGCACGCCCACCAGGGGCAATGCTCTGCCCACCAGGGGGCGATGCTCTGCCCCTCCGGGGCGTCACTCTTTTGCGACCAGAGCCACTCTAGCGCCTGGGGCAGAGGCCAAGGAGCCATCCCCAGCGCCCAGGCCATCTTTGCTCCAATGGAGCCTTGGCTGCGGGAGGGGAAGAGAGAGACAGAGAGGAAGGAGGTGGGGGGGGGTGGAGAAGCAAATGGGCGCTTCTCCTGTGTGCCCTGGCCAGGAATCGAACCCGGGACTTCTGCACGCCAGGCCGACGCTCTACCGCTGAGCCAACTGGCCAGGGCCTAATATATGTTATTTTTAAAAAGTTTCACATCTTTATCATCACATACTTATATCAAGAAACAAGAGAGAGTGTGGCCGATTGACTCAGTGCATAGAGCGTTGGCCTGGCATAAGTTCCTGGGTTCAATTCCCGGTCAGGGCACACAAGAGAAGGAACCATCTGCTTCTCTCTCCTTTCCTCTTTCCCTTGTCTCCCGTTTCCCCTCTCGCAGCCAGTAGCTCAACTGGTTCAAGTGTTAGCCCCAGGCACTGAGGATAGCTCAGCTGATTCAAGCATCGGTGCCAGATGGGGGTTGCTGGGTGGACCCTGGTCAGGGTGCAAGCAGGAGTCTGTCTCACTATCTCCCCTCCGACCTCTTAAAATAAATAAGTAAATAAGTAAAAGTTTCATATCTTTTGTTGAAAAAAGTTTTAGATTTATTTTAATACAAACTCCCCCCCCCCCTTTTTTTAAAGCCTCGAACTCATCTATTTATTGCTAAGGTCACTTATTTCAATATCCACTTTGACATCTTTTTTTCCCCAGAAATGATTGCAGCATGAGTATAAACTGTGATTTTTTAACTTCTTTAACAGAAAAATTTTCCTATTAATTGTTTTAAAGGATCTAAGTACATTGCCACTTAATCATTATTAACATTTTGTAAATGTTTATTTTATATTTAGTGACAAGGGCACAGCATTTCACTTTAATGTTAATACTTTTAAGAATTGTAGTATAATATTTACATTAAAATTGGATTTAAAAAATGGGTTCATTATTTTAAAAGAATAATTAAATAATAGATTGCATATTTATGACAAATTGAAAATATTTAAGTAAATGTGCATTAACATTAATAAGGTTATGTCAAGACACTCTTATTGTTAATTCATACTTATTATAGTTAGCTGTCAAGTTTAGTAAGTTGGAGACAGGAAGATATAATTCCTTTCTATAATATAATAAAGCAGACAGAAGAATTAAGTTATGAAAAGACAGGGAGATGGTGAACATCTAACCAAATACAATTGAGTTGAAATTTTTCTTTTTTTCCATTTAATTCTGTAGGCCATGTTCATGGCAGATTCATGTAAGGAGAAGATTTTAGGCAGTTAAAGAAGGGAGTTGCAGGGGAACTGCATTTTCAGAAAGGATAGGGAGGAAAAATGGAAGCTGGCCTTGTGATGTGCAAGGAGAAATTTTTCTACACACAAGATATGTCTGAAAGAAAATGAATAACTCCACAAATAGGAAAATTTTAAAAATATTGGGGATTGGTGATACCCTAGAGGTTTTACCTAACCCTTTTAGTTTAGAGGTAAGGAGTCTGTGTCCCAGAGAGGTTAAATAACTTGCTTTTGATCATGTGGCTAGTTTTTAGCTGAGCATGTACTACAAAGTAGAGTTTCTGCACAAATTAGTGCTTTTCCATGGCATTTTGTTCCAGGGAATAATTTCAGCATGTGAATTAGGTATGTAAAATTTATTTCTAATGCAATGAACCACCCACATGGTGACTTTAATTCATCAGATTTGTTTTTCTTTGTGTTTTTAGGACATTTGAAGACAATTACAAGAGGCAGGCAGGAAAAGTGTTTCAATGCAAGTAACATGGGCTTAGGAGTCAGGACTGGAATTCTGACTAATATGTATCAGCTTCATGACTTTGGAGAAGATATTTAAAATATTTGTGCAAGATGATTTCATATCTGTAAAATGGGAAAAATGCGTCCTATTTTGGCATTGTAAAGATGAAACGAAACAATAAGTAAACAGATCCTGGTCCATACTAGATTTTCAACAAATGTTATTTTTTACTTAAATAGATTTAGAAGACAAAGGTTTGAAAATAATTCAGAAAGCAAAGGGTGTGGGTGCAAAGAAGCATTTAGGAGAATGATTAAAAGTTACAGTGAACCACATAAAACACATTGTTATTATTAAACATATAAAGACAATACTGTGTTCTACAAAAACATATAGAGAAAGGTACAGTAATCTTTCCATTTACTCTGCACCTAATACCTAAAAAAGAATCCCAACTTCAGAAAAGTATGTAGAGAGCTAATGATGCTGAAGACAAAATTGCTGGAGGTTGTAGGTGGCATTATCTTACAAGGTCTCTCCACAGAGAAGGATGGATTTCTGAGTGCAAAGCCACTTAGAGCCACTTGAAGCAAGATAAGGAAGGGAGTACTATCTGGTTTTATGATGAAATATAACCATAGAATCCATGAATTTCATAGCCTTCCATGTGTTCCTTTATATACAAATGAAGTAGTTGATTCTTCTCATTTTGATATTTTCCTTAATATTAGTTTTACTTACAAAATTATACAAGAATATAAAGCACAGTCTTTTACTGAGAATGTATGTTTGCTCTTTTTCGAAAAGAGAGTATGAGAAAGTGGGAGGTGTAGAAAGATCTCATTCAGGGAGAATGAGGAGTGGGTGTATGTGTGTCATTTTCGAGGTTAGGGATCCAGAAAAACTTGCCCTAGTTAAGAGTTCACCAAGTAATATATTTCTTTAGAGCAGTGGTCCCCAACCTTTTTTTTGGCCACGGACCAGTTTAATGTCAGAAAATATTTTCACAGACCGGCCTTAAGGGTGGGACGAATAAATGTATCATGTGACCGAGACAAGCATCAAGAGTGAGTCTTAGACGGATGTAACAGAGGGATCTGGTCATTTTTTAAAAATAAAACATCATTCAGACTTAAATATAAATAAAACAGAAATAATGTAAGTTATTTATTCTTTTTCTGTGGACCAGTACCGGTACCGGTCCGCGGCCCTGGGGGTTGGGGACCACTGCTTTAGAGAACTTGCTTTAAGTTTACATTTACAGTTCCTGTGAATTGCTAGATTTATGTAGACCTTGGCCAGGTAGCTTAGTTGATTGTAGTGTCCTCCTGATATGCCAAGGTTGTGGATTCCATCTCCGTTCAAGGTACGTAGAAGAATCAACCAATGAATGCATACATAAATGGAACAACAAATCAATGTTTCTCTCTCTCCTTTCCTTTCTCTCTAAACTCAAATAACAAATAAAAAAATTTAAAAACTTAAAAAATATAAAGATTGACTATGGGGAGAGATTTCCTCAGTCTCATGGTATCAGGCAAGAACCCAGTTCCAGGGAACACTTATGCAGATGTTGCAGGTTTTATTGCTGGGGACTTAGATGGATGAAAACAAAATAGAAAAAGAGTTTGGAGCTCTTAATTACAAAGAATTTAGGGAGTGAGGACTGATTTTAGTTTTTACTTGAATTTGATAGAGGTGAATTTTCCTTAACTTACTTCCCTGGGAAGAATAAAAATCAAATTAAATGAGACAAAGTAAGTGAAAGGAGTTTATAAATAGCAATGCTGTATATGAAGGTAAGGCATACACAATAATAGTTTTATGTTTAAAGGAGAAATTGTCACCCTCTTTATTAAGTTGCAGCAACTGCTTTTTCAAGGAGTTCTTCCCAATGCTTGATCAATCTGAAATGAGTCCTTAGGTGTCCTCACCGACTTCACAAGCCAAACAAGTACATTCCTGCACTTACTTTCCAGTAAAAGACTGGGCTTTAAGAAATTTACTGAAGCACAATGCATATATCAGAACTGGATTTATGAGCACAGATAGGCAAGTTTCTTTTTCTAACATCTGAGCAGTAACTCTTCATTTTCCCAAAGTGTTTGGATTCTTTTTACGAGCTCTAAGTCTTTAAAATTTCTTTTTAATGGAGACTACTTTATTCCCTTTGTCTTCCTTTAAAACATGTTAATTCAAGGTAGAACACAGCACTCTTCATATTGAGAGACTTAGAACTCAGCTCCTGAACAGAAATACAAGGAAACCATTGAAAGTAATGCAGATGCTGGACTGTCTATATCTAGGTCTCCATTTGTTTATAGTTTAAAAATTAGGGGAAAAATTGTGATCAAAGGCAGGCTAATTCAAACAGAAAACTGTAAGACCACTTCACTTAGCTAGATTCTATAAAGAGTCTTTGATTGCAAAAATGTCCCGTAGGTTCAGAGTTCTTTCTGGCAGTAAACCTCTAGTGTAAACAAGAAGATTCTTGGGCCTCTTGTAAATCTTAGAAACAAATTGTACTCATTGCTTAGCACTCAGTCATTTTGACTCTGAGACAAGAGTCAGAATGATTAGTATACATTTGGGTTTTAAGTTCATGCAAAGGTTATTTACGATTACCACAACACAACATTCGTGTGTGTGTGTGTATGCGCGCGCACACACGTGCACGTGTGCACCAGCAGTTTTATTAAAAAATATGAAGGGCCTAATGCTATTTAGAATCCTTAATAGAAGCTGTAACACTGTATGACTATAAAGAACTTGACAATTACATCATCATTACTAAAGACAAGAGCTAAGAATTTTAACTATGCTGTGATCAATACTGCACAGCAAGAACATTAGACAGTTTCCCTAAAGTTAAAATAATGTAATTTTCAAAGAAACCATCTATTGTATTTCAGAAAAAAAAAGGCCAGTGAAACTTTTAAGCAGACTTGATGACTATTCTTTATGATAAAAACTATAATTTTGATAATTTTCACTGGAAACAAGTACATATAGAATAAAGTGATGAAATGGGGAAATCAATAGTAGATGGCCACACAATAATAATAATAATAACTTTAAAATAGAGTTATAAAATTTCCTATACCAAGAAGAGAAACTATGCAGTTACCAACTTACTCAGTAGGCTGAGAAAAAAAAAATTGTTTGAGGGGTAGCATTTAAGTGAAAGTACACATTTTTAGTATCTTTAACGCCTATTTAAAATCTGAGAATCAAGCATGTCTCAATCAATTTGAGTGGATTTTTTTCAGAATATAAAAGGAAATCTCAAACAGCATTTATATTTATTTGGACTCTCATAAACAACTAGGAAGATTTAGAGTTAAAAGCAAATTGGGGTTGGGATAAGAGCACAGGTTTGTCTGCCCCCCCCTTAAATAAACACAATCCACAAACTCATCTGCTTTCATCTTGGAAGGACCATAGCCCCTGAACTTTTCTATCCCCGAAAGGGAAAGGTGGGAGATGCTCACTGTTGCACAGCTTAGGACCCCCTTTTCCAGGACACTCTTATTTGCTCCTTCTCACCCCTTCCCTTAATATCAGAACAAGTCTGAGGTTTTTCTGGAGCTAAACAAGTGAGTGCAGTGGGGTTGGCTAATTAGAGTGACTGCTATTTTGCCATGAGGCCGGGTTTGGATGGAAGCAATTCCACCGTAAACTCTCAGCGAGAGCTGTGCCGCGCTGTGGCAATTCCGTTCTCCGGTTTGAAAGCCTTTTTCCCACTCCCCTTAGCTTCTGGGCAGTAACTGCAGCCAAGTGCAAACAGATCGTGTATTTGGCGCAAAGAGCCTGGAAATGAGAAACGTGGGATCGCTCCTGGGTCTTTCCCCCAGCCTGGTCCTAGGTAGTGGAGTGTGCAGAGCTGTGCCCCAGTCTTCGGCGCCGCGAATCCGCCCGCAGGTGGCCAGCGGAGCTGTCCAGCACAAGTGCGGCGGCGGCAGGAGCCAGGAGCCCGCGCGCCCCGCCGGGCGGACGCCGAGCATTAGCGCTCTCGGCCGAGCGGACGCTGTCCTCATTCAGCGTCGCCTGCTCTGGGCTCGCTCCGAGCCCAAGCGGCCTCCCGAGGTGGAGAACACTCGTCCCCGCGAGCCGCTTTAGCAGGATAGGTGCCAACATGTTGCCCCTGTACCCTGTAAGCTTCTCCTCTGGAATGGGCGGGCTGGACCGGTGGCCTTTCCCGCAAGCCTCAGAACTTCCTTAATAAACTCAAAGGCAGGCAGGGGAAGGACAAATATGTACCCTAATCCCACTTCGCGCTCTCAGGCTTTCCTCAGGAAAATTTATTCCTTTCAGCGCCCGCCAGGGCCGCCTGCTCCCCAGCTGCCCCTTCCGTGGGCGAGGGTAGGGCAATGGGGTGGGGGCCCTTGGACTGATCCAAGCTATGGTACACTCCTTTTCGGAGGAGAAGGTGGGAGCCCGGAGGGCGCGCAGAGGACAGCAACCAAGTGTCCTCGTTGCTCCTGAAACGTGGCGACAGGCGAGGCAGAGACTCCCAGAGTATGATGGCGACACGTGATGCAGGCGGAGGGAGAGCTTGGCGGGGAGGTGGGGGGTGGATTGGATAAAGGGAGACGGAGGGAGGCGGGCTGCACCGAGAGGGGCGGGAGTAGAGAGGGGAAGGGGCGAGACCGGCGCGCAGGCGGTAGAAGCCTCTGCCTCCCAGAGCGCACGGGCCGCAACCCTCCCGCCGCCCTCCCGCCGCCCGCGCGCGGTCGCACACGCGGAGCCTCCCCGCGGCCGGAGCGCGGCGCACGGCGATGCGCCGAGGCGGGCGCTGAGGCTGAGCGGCGAAGCAGCAGCAGAGGCGGCGGCGGCCCCCAGCCCAGCCCGGCGCCGTCGCCGAGCCCGGGCCCGGAGAAGCGGCGGCGCCCAAGTTCCCGCCATGAGCAGCTGGCTCGGGGGGCTCGGCGGCTCCGGAGACTCCCTCCCGGCCGAGCGCGATCGTAGCGCTCAGCGACTCCGACGCGCCTAACGCGCCGCTCGCCGGCCCCGCTGCCCCCACGTTCCCGCTGCAGCCGCCGCGGCTGCCGCAGCGCCACCAGCAGCATGTCTCGAAGGAAGATTTCGTCCGAGTCCTTCAGCTCCCTGGGCTCCGACTACCTGGAGACCAGCCCGGAGGAGGAAGGGGAATGCCCCCTGTCCAGGCTCTGCTGGAACGGCAGCCGGAGCCCGCCCGGACAGCTGGAGCCCCGCGCGGCCGCCGCCGCCCCGGCTCTGACCGCCTCCGCCGCGGCCGCCGCCGCCGCCACCGCCGGGGCCCGGAGAGCGCAGCGCCGGAGGCGGGTCAACCTGGACTCGCTGGGCGAGAGCATCAGCCGCCTGACGGCGCCCTCGGTGAGCGGGGCGGAAGGGGGGCCGGCGCGCGGGAGAGGGCGCGGGGATCGGGAAAGTTGGCGCGGGAGAGCGGGACGGGAGCGCGGAGCCCGACCGCTGGGGGGCGGCCCGTCCTCACCCCGCCGGTCTCGGGTCCCAGTGGCCCAGGCGAGACCCCGACCTCGGGGCTCTGAGGACAGGGGGCAGCAGAACACGTTGAAAGAGGAAAACTTCGTTCTCCTGGGGTCTCTTGATTCGGGGCTTGCCTGCCCAGCTCCGCTCCTTCACCCCACTTCACCCCGACGGCCCCAGAGCTCCCTCACACCCACCTGTTTTCTTTCCCCTAAACTTTCCCAGGCACTGTGCTCCGCAGTTCCCATTTCCTCGTCTTTCATCTCTGTTCTCCCAAAGGGGCGCCTACCCATTCCAGGAAACGCTTCCTCTCTTTTTTTCCCACACTCTTGGTTTCAACTTGACCTCTTCTGACATCTTTGAATTCCACAGGCTATCTGCATTCTCTGTTGCATCTCTTTAATCCAGTCTCAGGAACTGGCTGTCAGATACTTTTCGAGTTGCCTTCTGATGAAAAAACATTTGATCTCTTTTCTGCCCATCCCATAGCCTTTTTTCTTATCCACTGAGCATGATTGGCTCGACCGTTTTCTCTGGGCAACCCTGGGGTCTGGTTTTGGAAACCTCTCTGGTATTTCTTGCAGTTGTACCACAAACCTTCACTATGTTTCCCTGAAATTTTCAGTGCTTTCTCACTCATTTTTTTCCCCGCGCTTTTCTTATATTAAGACCTTCATAAATATCTGTCGAATGAATAAATACCTTCCTAGCCTCCAAACTTGTTCTCATTCTGGGATGGCTCTATCAACAGTTCCAGGTGTACACCAGGCTCCCCCTAGGCATCCTTCAAGAGCGCTTCTGCTCACTCCTGCTCAGGGATTTCGGCTACCCCTGACTTGTACTATTTGCAGGCATGCCAGACCTGTGTTTTAGTCTTAGTCTGTATGATCTGTATGACCCCTGTTTCGAAGGAATCCCACACCATTGCAGACAGAATCAGGACATGCAGTGTCAAACCTCCATCCACCTTTTATTGCTACCCTTACCTTGAATACAAGGACTTCAACTTCTGACAGCGCTTTTACCTCCTCTCCCTTGAGACTTTTACTTCTTTGAAGTTTGCAAAATAAATCTGAACTTTGATCTCGTTTGACTACTCTTGAGTCTTCTTTTGAAAGTACTCTTGCAGTTGATGGTAGGAGGGACCTGAGAATGAGTGGGATCCTGAGGGACTCGGTGTACTAGCACCAGGTAACCCTGCAGCTATCCGGTGTCCTCTGCATTAATGAGACAGAACCTTTTCTTTTAACGATGAAACTACTCTTTGGTCATCTTTCTTTCCTTCAGTCATCTTTTCTTGTATATTTTCCCTTTGGTTTACCTTCCTGCCACCTCTTCCATTGACAACCTCGATAACAAAGCTCAGTATGCATTGGCTCCTCTTTCCTATGCTTTACTGCAAATATTTCCCAGGAAGGGTAATTTTAGGAACTATTTGATGTTGTTGAACGTAAGTCTTTATTAAAGGAGTTCATCAATCCTGTGCATTTATGGTTTTGTGTCAGTACTTACAGCAACATTTATACAATATCCTAATTCTTCAGCACAGCAGATTCATATCTGAATACAATGATTTTACTAAAGATAATGTTCGTTTGGGGGAAATTTTTTTTTTTAATAATCCTGGGTTTCCTTTTTTCCTGAAAATCAGAATTTACAAATTTCTGAAAAGTAATGGCAGTGCATCTGGTAATGCCAGTTCATCCTAACACTGTTCTCAACAACTTACGTGAGGAGTAGAAAAAGTAAACAGGCTCAGGTATTTACTACCAGAATAGGAGGGAAGGTATACTCTCTGATTTGTACCTTTACAAGTCAAATTTAAATGACTGTAGCCTTTGGCTGGATAAAAAACGTGTACCTAGGTAGTGGTTTTAGGATAAGGAATTTGAAAATAATTATGGTGATCTAATATATACAACAGCTATATGTACTTTCCAGGCTGTAAGTCTTTTCTATTTTGAAAAACACCTGTCAGCTGGAATGCTTGGAACATACTGGTGAATATAGTGTAAACATTTTCAATGGGTGATGTATACAGTAAATAAATTCTTATTGGCTAACCGTATCACCAATAGACTTAGTAACACCAAGAAGACAGAGGTTACATTTCAAAGCAGTGACTTTTTTTTTTGTGGATCTCTCCACCCTATTTTCTTTTATTTGGTAAGCTAGAACATTTCTTCAAAAAGTTTTGGTAGATTCATTCTCCTGCATTGTCAGGATAATAAACTTTTCTGAAAACACTTGTGGAGAGAGATTAGGTCCTGTCTTTTATTAAAGCTGATTGATTAAAAAAAAAATCTCTGAGGATAGTTATTACCAGGGCATTATTAGATAGCATTTTCTAGTTGTTTTCATTTTATTGAGCTTTCTTGCATTCTTCAAAGTATACTTCAGGAGAAAAGATACTTGCTCTGAAAGCTCTCTTATTCTTAGTGGCTTCATCATGGAATGTTGTCTCAATCACTGGAGATTTATGGTTCATTCTGAATAATTTGCAAGTAGGAAAATGGAAATGAATTTAATAAGTACTAGGATATTGTAATTAAACTACTTATTTGATCAGTGGGATGTTCAAACTCTGGTTTCTGATGTTTTAAAAGTCATTTTTATATACATTGATGTTGGATATAAAGATTATAACGTGTCATACCATTCTAATAATAAAAGTAAATCGAATTAATGAGATTGAAAAGAATTCTGGAATTCATGGGACCTGGTCCTCATTTCTTGTGCCTTGGACAAGTAAACATTTCTAAATCTCTGTGTATATTACTTTTAACTCTCGGATCCTTTTCATTTGTAAGGTATTATACTTAGGATCCCTCCCTGTTCTTGGTTTCTATGGAGACATATAATGTATTATCAAGCTTTGATAAACCACCGTAATGGCATATGAAAGAAAAATAAGCACATATTATGAGTTTTAAAACTTCGAGGGAAGTAGATTGCTTTTTTAAGTAGGGGTATCAAAGTCATATTTATTCCACCCAATTATTAAGAGCTATTTGAGGATCTACTATATGGCAAGTACTGTGTGAAGAACTGGCAATACAATAACCAGAAACATCAACAACAACAACCCAATCTTAGACCTCATACAACTTCTTTAATTATAGTTATTCTTTATTTTAAGGAAACTGAATTAAGGCAAACTGTAAGAACTCCACTTGTTTTGGGGATGTCTAGGGTAAATTTTATTTAGCATCCACTTTGGGTAGTTTTGTTTGCTGGGAATCTGTGGAGTGCAGCCATAACAATAACAATAACCCTAAAGACCTGACTGAAGATGCGCAAATCATTTATTATTGAAATAGTTTACTTGGGAATACATGGAGAAACAGCTGGGGATTTTACATCAAGGGTGAATTTAGTAACTCATTTATTTCTATTTTATTGTCATAAATGAGAGTTGCTTGGGAGCCTATCACTCTGATGTTTGTTTTGGGTTTGCTAGTGTCAGCACATCAGTGACGATGCTCCCAGAGACCAACCCAAGGGCAAGGCTTCCCTAGTCTTCTTGTCAGAGGACCACTGGCTGTTACACATTGCAGGTGGCTGGGAAGGCTTCGGGAGCTACAGAGAGCAGAATGGCAGGAGGAATAGTGACAGAAGGATGACAAGTAAGGGGAGGAAACATACAGAGATAGATTATAGTCCAAGAAAATGGGAGAACACTGAGCAAAGAAAGAAATGAAGGGTAATCTGGATTCAAGTAGCGAAAAAAGACCTACCTGTGGTGGCGCAGTGGATAAAGCGTTGACCTGGAAATGCTGAGATCACCGGTTCGAAACCCTGGGCTTGCCTGGTCAAAGCACATATGGGAGTTGATGCTTCCAGCTCCTCCCCCCTTCTCTCTCTTTGTCTCTTTCTCCTCTCTCTCCCTCTCTGTCTATCTCTCCTCTAAAAATAAATAAATAAAATTAAAAAAAATTGAGGGAACTCAGGTAGCGAAAAAGCAAAAATGGTTTCATTACTTTGTAAATGGTATTATACTGCTACAAGCATATGAAAAAGTGAAAGGGCATAAAAATAGACATTTAGCCTCCCCTGATATTAAATACATTTAGCTCTCTGACATTTGTAAACCATTAAGAAAAGCCAGGTAAGTGTGAGTGTAACTAGCATGTAAATATAAAAAAGTATATAAAATATATTTGTGAGGGTGGGATAGTTAATAAATGCCTGTGTCTTAATTGAAATTCTTAACATCTGGGCTCAATTCATCTAACAAAATTCTGAGTAACAGATTCATTACAATTAGAAAATTAGACAGAATGTATTCTAGTAGTTTAATGTGTTTACATTTGTAAAAGATAGAAATAATAATCTGAAGTCAGAAGTTACTGGCCACTTACTGCCTGTCTCCACCTTGTCCCTGTTTACCGACAGACCACATGGCAGGGTTGAGAGTAGCAAGGTTCAGAGTTTGAGTCATGAGCCCCTTTCTAGACGTGATACCCTGGGAAGACCAACACTTATCTTCTTAGAGCCTTGGAACTCTAAATAATAATTTTGGGCTGAGATCTATTCATTTCAGCCAAATTTGAATGCCTCCAAATGACCTAAAAGTTTCTTTTCTTTTTTTTTCATTTTTCTGAAGCTGGAAACAGGGAGAGACAGTCAGACAGACTCCCGCATGCACCCGACGGGATCCACCCAGCACGCCCACCAGAGGCGACGCTCTGCCCACCAGGGGGCGATGCTCTGCCCATCCTGGGCGTCGCCATGTTGCGACCAGAGCCACTCTAGCGCCTGGGGCAGAGGCCACAGAGCCATCCCCAGCGCCCGGGCCATCTTTGCTCCAATGGAGCTTTGGCTGCAGGAGGGGAAGAGAGAGACAGAGAGGGAAAGTGCGGCGGAGGGGTGGAGAAGCAAATGGGCGCTTCTCCTGTGTGCCCTGGCCGGGAATCGAACCCGGGTCCTCCGCACGCTAGGCCGACGCTCTACCGCTGAGCCAACCGGCCAGGGCCTCTCTTTTTTTTCTTGATAATTTACTTGCTAGTAACCTTATGAAAGAGTTCATAGGTTAACTGATGTCTTGTACCTAAAAAAGAAAAAAAGTGATAACAAGGAGTTTTATTTTGTTGGCATTGTCCAGGCAATCCATTTAAAAAATTAAAACTGGAGTTCCTTTTCTGCTCCCTGGCTAGGACTCGTGTTTGTACATAAGCATATGTAATCATTGCATATTGAAACACTTCTATAAACTGCTAAATGCTATGTGGCAATACGAAAATGATATATAAATTTTGTAAGACTACAAGGACCTATATATGGGTGGAATGTAGGCATTTCACAACAAATTACTTTTAAATTAGAAAAAGAATTAGGTAAAAGAGAAATCGCTTATTTTATTTACCTGAGAATTTCATGCGTTCTTTGTCCATTGGTTTCAAACTAATTTGTACATGTGTTCAACGGTTTAGGCTGTGAGAGGCAACAATTACCCGGCTAATGTCATTTATGTTTTGTGTACAGCACTCTATTCTTGTTTGGCGACTAGCTCAATTGTTAGGTCTTCATTTTCAAGCTGTGTTTTGACAATGGGAAATATCATCCATGATTATTAGTTAGTAGACAGAGGTGATGACTGATTACATATTCCTTTTTAGTATATAATTTATCTACCTTGAAGGACTCTGAGATGCGTGGGAAATGTACTCGAGTGCTATTATGTAATTTTCCCTTCTATATCATCATTGCTCTTTTCACTCACCTTTGTCTTGCTCTGTTGCTTCTATCATATGGAGCCTAAGGGGAAATTTAAAATATGCAAATTTTATTGAATATAATAGTGAAATAAATGCATTATTTCCAGATATATACATTGTTCACTATGAGTTAGTGAGAGGGTATAATGATCCATTTTGGAACTCACACACATCTAGAAAGAAAAAAATATTAAGTGGCATAAGCAGGGAGAATATTTACAAGGACTGTCGGTGACTAGGTATTCTTTGAAGGCCCCTTTTTTCTTTATTGTTTCTCTTTTTTATGTTAAGAGATTATTTATTGATTTTACAGAAGGAGGAGAGAAACAGGGGCAGGGAGAACAAGAATTCTCAACCCATAGTTGCTTTGCATTAGTTGTTCCTTGCTTGCTTGTCGTATGTGTCTTGACTGGGCAAGCCCAGGGTTTCAAACTGGTGACCTCAGCTCTCCAGGTTGAGGCTCTATCCATTGTGCCACCACAGGCCAGGCTGTAGGCCCTGTTTTATCCATGAGGCAGTGATGCAACTCAAACTTTAAAGTTCCTATTTTTAAGTCTTGACTCTAACCTCAACATTCTTATGCTTATTTCATATTTAGCATAGTACCTAATGGATATTTTTGTTTAATCATCTAATTATATTATTTCTTTTATGTGTGATTTTTGTGTGTGTGTTATATTTGGTTCTATCAAACTGCATATTTAGGTTTGATATCCACTGTGTGAAAGATGCACTCGTGTATGCAAACCTATTTGAATTTTACCTACACCTGCCATTTAAAGCAAGACTCAGAATGAAGTTTTGCTAAAAAAGACCAGATGGGGTAGTATTCTCCTTCTGGTTTTTCTCAGGTGGCCTATTTATATTTTAAGAGGTTAGATACGTGAAATGACTCTCATCCAACCTCCTCTAGTCTCTAGTCGACTTATATTTTCTGCACAATTCTCTCTCAAATGAGAGGGAAATGTTTGTCAGCAAGTGGGCTGCTGTTTCCAAAAATGCACTGCAAGGAGATGGTGTGACATAGTCTTGCTCCTCAAATATCACTTCTGGACAGGATCTGAAGATTTAGAACTATGTGCTGTAAGCTCATAGCACCTCATAAAATTGAAAATTATGACCTAGAATGATTTAGGAAGTAGGGGAACTAGAAATATCTCTGAAGGCCGGAGATTTGTGGGACTATTGTAGGGGATTGAGAAAGAGTGAACATCCTTATAAATAGAGCAGTGAGAAAATCACTTCCTAATACAGGCTTTGAGATTTATGAAATAGTTCTTCATTAAAGCTTGTGGTTGTCAAACTTCAGTAAACATAAGAATACCTGATGAAAATGGTCTGAATGTAGATTCCTGGGCCTCCCCCTCAGAGGATATTGTTTGATAGCTCTAGGGAGGGATCTGGACTTTATATTTTAGACCAAACTTCATGTGATTTCTAAGCGCATCAAAAATGTGTCTCCAGGTGACTGAATTCTACACCTTCGGGTTCACTGGTATAGACTCAGTGAGCTCTGCAGACTGATTCTTTGGAAGAGTGACCCTGAATGTAGCTCTGCCAAGGTGAATATATCCAGGTGAACTTTTGCCTAATTAGGGACAGAATAAAAATGATGACTTGGAGCCACATCCTGTGGTTGTATTCTTGTATTCGAAATAATCTTGTCAGTTGTGTGGTAGAAGGTCTTTGAGGTTTCACCATTTGTAGTTTTAATTATTTGTGGAAAGTTTTCTCATTTTTTTCTGAGGATACTTTACTAGCTCCCTTAAGTTTATGTTCAGTAGGCCACATGTCATTCCTATAAGCATGCCATGGCCCCCTACCTCAAAATAAACCAATATTCAAAAATGTTGTGGATGGTAGAGAAGAGAGAGGCATGGTCGTGCGGGTCACTCTGACAGTACGATTGGCTTTTGTGTTTTCCAGAGTGAGATTGAAACAACATTTCTCAGATGCTCCATCTACTGGTTCATTTTGGAGCAATGACTTATTCACATGCCTATTACAACTTCTTTTTAAAAAGGTGAAGGGAGAAAGAAATAGATCTGGATGCCAGAAAAAAAATATAGGAGGTTCAGGTATTAGATGTATAGAACAACTTGTTAAATCTTACTTTATTATAATACTGGTTGCGAATCTCTACATCCTTAGCTAGTCTTTCTCTCCTACAGTGAAAAAATTGAACTCTCCAAATAAATGGCGAGTCAACATTTGAAGAATTTGTGGCCCTGGCCGGTTGGCTCAGTGGTAGAGCGTTGGCCTGGCGTGCAGAAGTCCTGGGTTCGATTCCTGGCCAGGGCACACAGGAGAAGCGCCCATCTGCTTCTCCACCCCTCCCCCTCTCCTTCCTCTCTGTCTCTCTCTTCCCCTCCCGCAGCCGAGGCTCCATTGGAGCAAAGGTGGCCTGGGCGCTGGGTATGGCTCCTTGGCCTCTGCCCCAGGTGCTAGAGTGGCTCTGGTCGCAACAGAGCAACGCCCCGGAGGGGCAGAGCATCGCCCCCTGGTGGGCAGAGCGTCGCTCCCTGGTGGGCGTGCCGGGTGGATCCTGGTCGGGTGCTTGCGGGAGTCTGTCTGACTGTCTCTCCCCCTTTCTAGCTTCAGAAAAATACAAAAAAAAAAACACAAACAAAAAAAAACATTTGAAGAATTTGCATTTACAGGGATCTCTAGAATTAGTCTGATGAGAGGGGACTATGTAGAAATCCTGGGGTTACCTTAATTGCAAGTCCTTGGAGTCCACTTGACTCCTTTTACATTCACTGTACTATATTTATTACATGTGAGTGTGCTGTGGCCAGTGGAGGAAATAAAAATGTTGTAAAATAGTGCCTGACCTGTGATGGCACAGAGGATAAAGTGCGGACCCAGAATGCTGAGGTCGTCAGTTCAAAACCCATGGCTTGCCTGGTCAAGGCACAGACGAGAAGCAACTATTTCGAGTTGATGTTTCCACTCCTCTTTCTGCCTCCTTCTCTCTCTCTAAAAAAATTTAAAAGTAAAAAAAAAAATCTAAAAAATAAAGTTTTCTAAAACATGCTTTTTATTTCCTTGCTGCCTTATGCCTATGTTTCTTCGTGCATGAACCCTCCAATTTAGTATTGGAGAGAATGGTTTCCTGATTAACTTTGTGTGTGCGCACACACATACACATTTTGTTTTCTCCTGCATTTTTCCCCATAAAATACTAGTTATTGCTCACATCTCTCTATTAGGATTTACTGTGTTATACTGTGATTTTGCTTAATACTGCCTCAAGACAGAGATTTATGTATGTCCATATCCAGTAGAAAGTCTGATTTATAAAAGTACTCTTAAATGTTAGCCCAGTGGCTTTTCCATAGGAATGGCCTGTCTTGGATCATGCTTCAGACTTTCCTGAAATCTCTCAAACAATCAGTATCTGGCCTCAGTGAGCCTCTAACCTCTCCTAAGTGGCCCCAGGCGCGGCGCTAGCAGCAGCTGGCCTCAGTTCACAGCTTGGCCTTGACCGGTCGCCTCCAAGCCCACCACAAGTAGCAGCCATCAGCAGATTGTTTTGTAGCTCATGCCTGGTGGCCCTGGGCAGAGTAAAGGTGGTGGCTGACCTTGGCCTACATCTCCTTGGGAGGTGTAGTGGATAGCTTCAGACCATGTTGAAGCACCACGACCCAGCCACCTCCACGAGTGGCACACTCAAGGGATGGGCTCCCGGGGCACCAGAGCACCTCTGAAGTAAGTCTTGCTCTGTGGAGTGGGCCCTGCACAGCTGATCCTCCACAGTGTTTAGAGGTCAGTGGTCAGGGGTCACAACCAGTCCTTGCAGCTGATTGGCCTGGGGGTAAATCCCTCCTGTTCATGTGCCAATAGCAAGCAAGGCTTACTACAAGAGAAAGGTAGACACAGCCCTCACGGGGTTGGTGCACCTGGAGTGTCCAGCTTGGGTGGAAGGGGAAGCCATGCCTCTGGACACTATAATATGCCTACAACGTGAGTCCACTCTACCAAGCCTGGGAGACACATACATAGAAACAAATACAGGGAGACAAAGAAACACCCCCCCCCAATGAAAGAACAAAACAGAACTTCAGGAAAAGAGCTAAATAAAATGAAGACAAATAAGCAGTCTACCAGATGTAGAGTTTAAAACACTAGTTATAAGGATGCTTGATGAATTTAGAGCAGCAGTTCTCAACCTGTGGGTCGCGATATAAATATAAATACAGATTTATATACATTATAAATATGTATTTTCCGATGGCTTTAGGCGACCCCTGTGTTTTGGTCATTCAACCCCCGCCAGGGTCACGACCCACAGGTTGAGAACTGCTGATTTAGAGGAAGAGTAGAAGAACTTAGAACCCCAATGAAGAGATAAGAAACATAAAAACAGAGATAGAAAACATAAAAAAGAACCAGTCAGAAATGAAAAATACATGAATTGAAATGCAGAATATGTTATAGAGACTCAATAGTTGACAAGATGAAGCCAAGAATAAGATCAGAGATTTGGAAGATAAGTAAGAAAAAAATGCCCAATCAGAAGAGCAAAAAGAAAAAAGAATAAAAAAAAATCAGAGTAGTGCAAGGAATCTCTGGGACAACTTCAAGCTTACTAACATTTGCATTATGGGGTTCCTGGAAGAAAAGAGAGCAAGTTTTTTTTTTTTTTAATTAATTAATTTATTTTTACAGGGACAGAGAGTCAGATAGAGGGATAGATAGGGACAGACAGAAAGGGAGAGAGATGAGAAGCATCAATCATCAGTTTTTCATTGCGACACCTTAGTTGTTCATTGACTGCTTTCTCATATGTGCCATGACCGCAGGCCTTCAGCAGACTGAGTAACCCCTTGCTCAAGCCAGTGACCTTGGGTCTGAGCTGGTGAGCTTTTTGCTCAAGCCAGATGAGCCCACGCTTAAGCTGGCAACCTTGGGATCTCGAACCTGGGTCCTTCCACATCCTAGTGCAATGCTCAATCCACTGCGCCACCGCCTGGTCAGGCGAGAGCAAGTTTGTTTGTTTGTTTGTTTGTTTATTTATTTATTTATTTATTTTTAAATTTTATTTTCTTAAATTTTTGAAGCTGGAAATGGGGAGAGACAGCCAGACAGGCTCCCGCATGCACCCGACCGGGATCCACCCGGTATGCCCACCAGGGATGACGCTCCGCCCACCAGGGGACGATGCTCTGCCCACCAGCGGGTGATGCCCTGCCCCTCCAGGGCGCCGCTCCTCCGCGACTAGAGCCACCTCAGCGCCTGGAGCAGAGGCCAAAGAGCCATCCCCAGCGCCCGGGCCATCCCTGCCCCAATGGAGCCTCAGCTGCGGGAGGGAAAGAGAGAGACAGAGAGGAAGGAGGTGGGGGGAGAAGCAAATGGGCGCCTCCCCCATGTGCCCTGGCCGGGAATCGAACCGGGTCCCCCGCACGCCAGGCCGACGCTCCACCGCTGAGCCAACCGGCCAGGGCCGAGAGCAAGTTTTTTTAAAACTTATGTTAAAAAAGCACAAAAAACTTCCCTAATTTTGTAAAGGAAATAGACATACTAGTCCAGGAAGCACAGAGTCCCAAACAAGATGAACCGAAAGAAGCCCACACCAAGACACATCATAATTAAAACACAAAATCTTAAAGGGTCTTCTTTAAGGAGGGAAAAAAAAGATAAAAAACATGAACAATAAAATGGTAATAAATACATTTTGACAATTGTATCTTAAAAAAAAAAGTAGAACACAAACAAACTCATAAGAGAACATTTTGAAGGTTGCCAGATGGAAGGGGGGTTGGAGGGATGCGTGAGAAGGATGAAGGGATATCGAAGTACAAATTGGTACTTACAGAATAGTCATGGGGATGTGAAGTACAGCATAAGGAATATAGTCGATAATTGTCTAGTAGCTATGCACTATGTCAAATGAGTGTAAGATTTACCAGTAAGTTACATAATGTCTGATCACTGGGATGTGCACCTGAACCTAATATAACAAGGCAGGTCAACTATCACTGAAAAATTTAAAAAATAATTAGAAAAGTAAAAAAAAAAAAATGAAAGAAAAAGAGTTTGGGGGAAGTGTATCACCCATATGTTCAATACTGCCTTAACAGATAGTGTTCATTCATTCAGCTGGAAAACATTTATAAAAATGGTGTTAAGAGTTGTAACAAAGTTACAGCTAGGTTAAGTTGCTGTAACAAAGATACCCCCCTAAAATATGTTTGCTAGGAGAGTGAATAAATCCTTGTGTAGTTTGTGATGTATTTAGTAATGCTGTATAGATTATGATGACTTTGTGCTGCCATATTTTAGTTGATTTTTTAAAAATTTGTTTTGATTTATTGTGTTGACATGGTTTCAAGTGTCCCACTCAATATAACACCATCTACACACCACATGGTGTGTCCCTATGCCCTATGTAAAGTCATTTTCCATCACCATTACTTCCCCTTTGCCTTCCCTCCACTACCTCCACCCCCCTTCCCTCTGGCTGTTGCTACACTGTTGTCTGTATATATGGGTTATGCATATATGTTTTTTGGCTAATTCCTTCAGCTTTAATCCAGTCCCCTCTTCCCTCTGACAGCTGTCCATCTGTTGTTCCCTGTGACCCTGCCTCTGTTTTTATTTTGTTCTTCAGCTTATTGTGTTTGTTAGATTCCACATATAAGTAAGATCATATGGTATTTGTCTTTTTCTGCCTGGCTTATTTCACTTAACATAACAATCTCCAGGTCCATCCATGCTGTCGCAAAAGGTAAGATTTCCTTCTTTTTTTATTTTGAACTGTTCTGCTTGTAGCTTTTTCTTAGACATAAACAAGAATAAACACAGGGTAACATTATTTTTAGAATGCTTTAATGTTTTTCAAACCCTCCCGTGTGGGTATTTTATTGAAACTTCACAATAATCTCTAGATTTTATGCCAGTTTTCTCTAACTTTTCTCATACTAAGATAATCTAACTTAGTATGATTATCTTAAAATGCTTGTAGTTACAGTACTATTGGGGAAGCATATGTGCTGACAGTTATAAAGTGTGTACTAGTTCTTAAAGAGATGTGTATCTGTGTAGGATATAGAGATGATGTCTCTACCATGCTGTTTTGTTCATTGTTATTTCAGTGAATAAGGAATCTTGTGTTGCCAAAAATTTTATTAAATAAAAATCTCAACAAACCAGCACATCCATATATTTATCTTACAGTAATCACTATAGACATAACAATAATACTGGAGGGATAGAGTCTTGGTACAAGTGATAAAATGAGAAATTGTGAATTTAAGAAATGTGGAGGCAGAGTGCCCCAGAACAGGTAGCAGTATTATTGGGTATTTTTTGAGGGCCCCATTGAGTTTGGAGATAATGGATTTGTAGCCTAAGCTGAGAGGATGAGTATGATTTAGAGAGGTATCAAGTGTGAAGGTACTGATTGTGTATTTAAAGGCCTATATATCATGAACTGGAGGTGTTTGGGGAACACTCAGTGGGGTGGAGGGTTATATCTTTGGAAAAAATGAGAATGAATGTCAAATGAGGCAGACTGTAACATTCAAAGGTATTTCTAACCTTCCTGTATTGCACACAAAGCTGATATGAAGCTTATTTAATATATATCTAGGTCTTATTCTTTCACTATTTAGTTAAACCTCTTAGAATAACTGATTGATCCCTCAGGCCACCTGCCTCTCACCAAACCAAAGTTGGTAACTAACTGGTAACTAGTTAGTCTTTGAGAAGCTCAGTACTAATTTCTTGATTAGTATTTATGTTATGTTTTCAAAGTTAGAACTAATCCTTGAAAAATATGAGAATAATCAGTTATATCACTCAGTGTGTTATTTTGTGGCCTTAGTTTTTACACAATAATGTGTCCTTGGCTCAGACTTTATAAATATATTGTTTCTTGAACATTAGAGAGTCTATGGGATTTGAGTAATGGTTGGTACCAGAAAATTTCCTATTATATTGGAGAGCACAGAAGATATTTTCTTATCCAAAAAGCTAAAAAATATTTCTGATGAGTCAGGCATTCTGATGAAGTAAACTATCACACATGCAGAATCAATTTGTGAGGAGATGAAATTCAATAAAACATAAGAGTTAAACACGTTTGATTTTGATAATTAGTCTTTGCTAATCCCAGTGACTCCTCTGGGTGTTTCAGTACCTCCGTGTCATTTTTAGGAGTCTTAAATATCACTGTGCTGTAGATGTATGAACGTTTTGGTAAGTAAATTATGTTAGATAATCAAATGCTTCATAACAGGAAATTTCTTCTACATAGAAACACCAAGAAACTAAATGGTTCTTGTGGTCTAAACAGTTAATATGCATATTTGATTACTAATACACTACCAGGGGAGTCTCTTAGGCAAAGGGAGGCAAATTAGGAGTGGATTTTAACAAAAAGCTTTTTTAAAGGAAAACTTTTAGAGATCTGTGCACTATTTGCTTAATGTGCTTGCCTTGTTTTCTTGAAAATGCCTGTTTGTGTGTGTGTGTGTGTGTGTGTGTGTGTGTGTGCAGGAGGATGGGGGCAGACACTGCACTTTCATAAATGCTGCATTCTGATTTTTGTTTCAATTTGACTTTGGGGAAATAACTTTTCTTTGTTTCCCATCTCTGAAATCATATATAATAATACTAATCTCTCACTCAAGGGTAAATATGTAATAAAATGTGAACAGTGAATTGAAGACATTGTGCTTACCATTATTAACTTCTTCATTGTGCTGTGATGCTGATTTCTTGAGGACAAAGGCATTGGTTAAGATTTCTTTTCTCTCTACATTCTGGGAAAATAACAGGTTTGGAGTCAGACACTAACTCCTGCGTTATCTTGTGCATTCTCTGGGGCTCAGTTTCTTATTTATAAAATGAAGGTTATAATTTATAGAATTATGAAGATTAAAAGTATACCGGCCTGACCAGGCGGTGGATAGAGCATCGGACTGGGATGCAGAGGACCCAGGTTTGAGACTCGAGGTTGCCAGCTTGAGCGTGGGCTCATCTGGTTTGAGCAAAGCTCACCAGCTTGGATCCAAGGTCGCTGGCTCAAGCAAGGGGTTACTTGGTCTGCTGTAGCCCCCCCCCCCCATCAAGGCACATATGAGAAAGCAATCAATGAACAACTACGGTGTTGCAACGAAAAACTAATGATTGATGCTTCTCATCTCTCTCTGTTCCTGCCGGTCTGTCCCTATCTATCCCTCTCTCTGATTCTCTCTCTGTCTCTGTTAAAAAAATATATATATACTGCATAGCACAGTATTTGGAATACAGTAAGTGATTGATTAATTTTGTTGCCTTCCTCTAACTCCTGCTCAGTTATCTTACAGAGCTGCCCAGCTGATATATTGCTATCTCCTGCCACACTCTTTGGCGAACCTCTCACCATTTCCTTTCTTTCTAGTTCTTGTTTAGCAGTTTTATGCTTTTCGTGAAAAATATTTTTTTGACTATACAACATTTTAGGATTATAAAATTTCCCAGAAATTTCTTCCCAGAAACCTTAAAAACAAATATGATTTTACTGGTTACTTATTTATTTATTCATCCACTCCTGACATTTATTTATCCAGTGCTATATATTAGCATTTATATAGCAAATGAGGACTTCCTAATTCATTCAGCATGCAGTCCCTGTTTGTCGAACACACACGTCAAGTGGGGCGTTTGGACAGATATTTGATAGGGTTCTTTTGGATTTAAAAACCATGAAATCAAAATTTTAAAATGACCAAATAGTGTGCCCAACAGCTATTTCCAGCCCTTTCTGTCTCTCCCCCTCATTCTGTCTTGGCCTTTCCTTATTTGACATAGTGTGGAGGACATGTGGACAGAGCGAGGGTCTGTATATAAAAAGACCAGTTGAAACTGTGATGATGAGGATGATGATGACAACCATGCTGGTTTATCAAGCCCTTATCATGTACCAGCCATGGCACCAAGTACTATACACATTGTATTTTATGAAACACCCACAACAGTAGTGCAGAAATGATGCCTTATCATGGTCTACAAGGTATTGAGGACCTACCTTTCTGACCTTACCTCCTGGTACTCTTAACTCCTGGTACTCACAGTTTTACAGTCTAGTCCTTGCACATTCCAGGCAAGTGTCATCTTGCCTCAGGGCTTTTATCCTATTCCCCATGTCAGAAATGTCCCCTTGCTCCAGTTTGTCATGTGATTGGCCCTTTCGCGGTTTTCAGGTCTCTGCTCAGTGTCACCTCATCAGACGGTAGCTCTCCCCTACCAGCTATTCTCTCTCAATCACTATTAATTTCCATCCGAGCATTCATCATCAGAAGTTACTTGTTTATTAGTTGAATCATGTGTTACCTCTCTTCCCTCACTGTAATCTAAGCTCTGCTTAGAGGACCTTGTTTGGTTGCTCATGGTAGTCTTTGCAGTGCCTAGACTCTTCTTGGCTTGAGGTAGGTCCTTAATACCTCTTTATTGACTGAATGAGTTGGTGTCATTTTAAGAGAAGTTTTAGCACTTGGAAAAGGAAGAGCAGAGTTTTAAAAAAATGTATTGGGTGAGAGAAGTAGAAATAACGTGTTGGGCAAGAACTATGGACCAGCATTTCAGTGTTTTCATAATATATATCATTAGATTTTCAGAATAATTTTATGAGATAGAAAAGGTGAGTAACTTGCTTATGATCACACCTAATTAGTGATAGAGATAAAATTAGAATGTTGGTTTGTTTAGCTCCAATCTCTGTATTCTTTTCACTATATTATATATTTCAAAACCCTGTGATTGTGGTGGACATTGTGATGTAATACCTTGATTTCCCTTCAGGAATGAAGGACTTATCCACCTAGAGGCTAAGAGTGCTACTAACTGTCATTCTCAACTGTCAGTCCCTATATGCATTGCCTGAACTGAGAGAACTGTCTTGCTCAAGGTTGTGCCCAATTTCAGTGACTGTCAGCATAAGAATATGAAGGCTTGGGCCCCAGCCCTAATTCAGCCAGCTCTGAAGTTAGAACTCCATGTATGGTCTACTGGGGTCCTGTAAGGCCAGGGGCCCTGCCATCATGGGCATTCACTTGCAGATTCACATTAGATTCCGACAGATGGTAAGAAGCAGTGGAGCCAAAAAATTAGTGGGTCATTCCTTTAATAAAGTCTCGCATCTGCCGACAAGCAAACATACAGGGCTCCCAAAGCCACTGACCGATTCTCCGGTTCCACAACCAGGAGAATCTTCTCCAGTTTCTCCTAGAATCAAAGGCCTCACCAGTCTCAGCGGAACTCACAAAACCCCTTAGCTCTGGTTCCCCATCTGTATACTTTCTCCTCTGCACAAACTGGCCTCTTCTTCAGCACTCTGCATTCTCTCTACTCTCACTCTGCAAACATGGCTTCTTTCTGACTCCTCTCCTTCTTTGCTCTTTTCAAAACTCTCAGGATTGAAAACCTCTCCTCCAGCAAACATTAGCAAAAACAATGGCCTTTCCCAAGCAGGAAGGTCATTTGCAATTTTACAGACCACATATACCTGGTGCTGCCCAGCCCCCAATGCAAACTATAAGCAAACAAACATAAAAATCCTATTTTACAAACTTATTTGACCAACAGGCCCTCACTGAGACTACATCGCAGTCCAACTTTTTCCTCTTTCCAGTATTGCTTCCTTCTATACTCTTCCACAGGTTTGGATCCCAAGTGCATGCCCTAATAAGCTTTGTGCATGCTAATGTTTTCAGAGTCTGCCTTTCAGAACCCAGCCTGCAATAGTGAGTCTAAGAACTATGATGGCATTGATAAAAGTGCAAAAGGCAGCACTGAGAAGGTAGCATGTGGAAGAAATACAATGATAACCTTGGATTTGGAGTGTTTGAATTCAGGTGCAAATGGTCAGCCCTGGACTGTGAGTTCTTTGAGAACTTAGTTCACCAGCCTCAGCAGAGTGCCTGTCACATTGTAGACAATTACTCAACAAACGGACTATTGAATGAGTTTGGGTAAGAGCTCATGAAAGTAATAGCTAATAGTTTGAAAATTGACAAGCTTTCTGAGTGAAAGAGAGAAAAAGAGGAACCATGGAGAATAGAGAACAATATACACAGAGGAGCAGAAGACTATAGGTGTCAGGATGCTTTTTTGTGTGTGTTTGTGGGGGTGGGAGGTGGGTGGAGAGCAGCTAGGAGCAAGGGCTGTAGTGGTTGATATTTGCGATACCATGATGACAGTTTAAGGGTGGTGCTATTGAACCCAGCAGGATGGAGATTGCTGGTGGCCTTTGAAAAGCGATGCCAATTCTGCATCTAAGACAGGAACTTATTAATAGGTTTAAAGAGGGTATGTATATATGACGAGTAAACAAGGATGTGATGTGTATAAATTTCTCATTTAAGACATTTGACAAAGAGAGGTGGTTGGCAGGGCCTCTGAGGTCAAATCCAAATTTATTAAAGTGGTGGAGTTGTCAGAAAACTGGGAGGTGGATGAGATAAATAGGCTTCAGGAAAGGATAGGATATTCCAGAGGCATCCTTTTAGCTTTTTTTGCTGAGAGAGAGGATTCTTCTTTATACCCAGGGGGAGTGCCCTATGGCATAATAATAGTACAGGGCAAAGGCAGCTGTCAGATTTTGGGTTATTTTTTATACCTAGTTTATTACAGTCATGTCTCAATTCTATCACTGTAAATCAGTGGTTGGTGAGTAATATTGTATATCTAATAATCATGTCTTCACTATGGTAGCTGCACTGATCATAAATGTCAAATGACGCCAGAGATGTCACTTATTTACGCTCCAAGACTTTTAATAGTCACCGTATAAACTGTGCATTTTTCATTTGTGTATTCCACTGTAGATAGGTTTTAGATTGTCTTATCAATCTGAAGACTTATTTTCTCTTATCCTTCTAAAGACAGGACTTTATAATTTGAGCACCATGTAGAGTATTTTTTTATCTGTACTGGTATTATTATTAGCTATTTTTGATCTGTACTGGTATTATTAGCTTACTCTCTTTCAGTTTTAAAGGTAACTTGAGATACAGTTTTGAAGATATAACCCCTGTTCTTACACAATTTGTGTCAGGTATGATTTTGTCTAGTGTTACAGCTCTTTTGACACTGATGGAAAGGTTGCCAATGGAAGGAGCTCTCGAGGCAATAGGAGCCAGACGACTATGACTCTACGTTGTTGTTCTATTGATATTTTACACAGCTGAAAGGTGGTGTGGAAGGTAAAATAAGGCCAAGCAGGATATACACAATCAGATGTAGCTTCTTGGCTCTCTCCCTTTCCCTTTCTGGTGAATTTTAATTTTATTAATTTCACTAAGCAAGGATTTTTGTTTATTTTATTTCCTGCAAATGCCAAGTCTCCTAGTGCCTAGCACATAATAGTTATCAATAAGTATTTGTTAAATGAATAAATGTAGCATGAAATAGAGATATTTATTCTAACTATAAAAATACCGTAAGGAACAAGATAACCACAAATTCCCTTTAGAAAAATAAAATCAGTAATAGTACAAAAACAAGAGACAAAACAGAATCTACGAATGTAAACAATCATTATGTGCTATCATTTTTATTCCTTCATTATTTATTTATTCTCCACCCACTGTGCATGCTTGACTTTACTGCATACTGAGCCAGAATGCAAGGTCTATGGAGCAGAAAATGGCTGTAGTGATCTGCAGAATTCTTTGAAAAGTGTTGGATTTTCCTTGAATACTCTTGTAATCTGCTATACCAGTCAATTTACATTACATAATAGGGAGAAAACAATTTTTTTTTCCTACATGATCTAACAATATTCTTTAAAAGATCAACATTAGTTCATTAAACAGATATTTGTCCTTGCCTTTTCTGTGCCAGGAATTTGAAATGTCTCAGTTATATGGGGGTAAATACTTATAATCTTTTTCCTCCCTCATTTTTGTCTTGTGATTCTATTGCAAACATTTCAGGAATGATATTGCAGAAAAATTTTATCTTTCTTCCAACCTATTTCTTATTTAAAGTCCTCCCAAGGGAAAGCAAGAACTTTTGGAAGAAAAATTCACATTTTCCCAATGGTAAATTTAAGGAGAACCTGTCACTGTACTAGTCAGAAGCCTGTAATAATTCAATAAGTTTCTGTAGACCTCAACAAAAGAAAAAAATATCTGTTGAAATGTTTGTTGTTCAAATTCTTGCATTGCAGGGTCTCTCTGAGTCTATTTTCGAATTTCATTTTTTCTGGTGTGATTAATCTAATTAATGTATGAGAGATATTTTGATTTTTGAATCTTGTCTTACCAGCTATTTATTTGTTTTTTATCTTAAGGAATTAATGTGTTTGTTTTTTAGGAGGAAAGGATGCAGGGATTCTTACAAATTGTGTTTTTCTCATAGTATTTATAGATGTAAACCTGAACTCATTTTAATAGCATATCGAAATCCATCCATCCATCCATCCTTCCATCCATTTATCTGTATATTTGCTATGGATTATATAAGGCAGAAGGGCGATAATTCTGCCATTGGATTCCAAATTTAAAAATGCTACTTACTGGAAATCTGGAGTAGGCATAATTACTCTTACTGTGTTTTTTAAAAGTAATGAAAATGTGTCTTACCTCCTTAAAAAGGAATCTGCCTCCAAAGGCATTTTTTGCAATGAGTGATAATGATGAGATGATTGTGTTGTAATGGAACAGAGACTGAGGGAAAAGAGTCAGTTATTTGGTAGAGGGGAGTAAATTTTAGCTAGAGACTTTTGTAATTCCATTTGAAGCTTCAGACAGATACAAGGGAATTTCTAGTATGGATCCTGGAGAAGAGAAATTTATTATTTCTTCCTGATACAAAGATCAATAAATGCTATGTGGACCAGAGTGTTTGTAAGCTATAAAGACTCTGTTTTGTGTGTTTGTGTTGTTAACTTATTGCCATTATAAATACATTTCAAAGAAAACCAGTCTTTCCTTTTGTTCTGAATTAAGTTCTTTTTCCAAAAGTGTGCAAACCTAACTTTTCTGCTGAAGGAGAATGGATGGGATTTATCTGTAGCTGCAAGGAGCTCAGTTGGGAACTGTGGTGTGGGAAGCTGCCTCCTGGCTCCTTAAGCATTTGGGCAGTTCTCTCCTTCATCAGCTGTTTTCTTGGGGTGGGAGTGGGGGGAGATGGGGGAAATTAAATACTAAACTAAATTATAAATGTAATTATCAGTCCAGCATCTTGACTACTGAGAACCATGTAGGTCCTAAATATTTAGTTAACATAGATAACCAACTCTTTGGATTATAGCAATGAGATCAATGATCTTAATTGCATTAATGATTAATGTAATCATAGAGATCAGCTATTCTATTGACAAGTAATTGGGAAAAGCATTTTACCCCGAGACATCATAATTATTCAAAGAATACATACAAGTAAGTTACTTTCAAATATAAAACATTTACCATTGTTAAGCTATAAAATATGAATCTTCAAATATGAATCTAAAAAATAATATCAGAGCAACAACTTTGGCCCTTAGATAAGGTATTAGCTACTTGACATGATATATAAATTAAATTAAGATATAACTGCTTGGCCCTGGCTGGGTAGCTCAGTTAATTAGAGTGTTATCCTGATAAACCAAAGTTGCAAGTTCAGTCCCTGGTCAGGGCAAATACAGGAATTAACCAAAGAATGCATAAATAAGTGGAACAAGAAATTAATGGTTTTTTTTTCACTTTCTCAAATCAATAAAAAATATTTAAATAATGTTTAAAAACCTAAAGTAACAAAGCTTATTATTTTGCTCTTACAGACTTACTAACAGAAGTAGAGGCAAAGGCATATCAAAGTAAAGCTTTTGCCCATGGCATTTTATACTTGTTTAAACTGTGATATATTATGGGTTAAGGTTGAGAAAAGATTGTAAGGAGGGGACACTTCCTTTTGGAAGTTCCTGTTGTCAACCTTTCTCTCTTTCTCTGTCTGCTTTGATTTCTATACCAAAAACTCATGCCACAGAAATCTGCTCTGAGTTTCTCTCATAAGAACAATTGGACTATGTACATTTTAAATACCTTGTTATATTGAATTGTTCATTGAGATCTACCTCCAGATTTTTAAGCACCTTTGCAGGAGTGGAAAGTAAGTTTTTTGGGAGAGGGTTGGAGGATAGATGGGTTGGAGGGAGCTCTCTCAGTGCTCCTAAAATCCAATCTGGTGTATGGCCCTGCAAGGCTCTGGCATCTATGATGGCCATACAGATGTGTTTGTGTCTGGGTGCTTCTCAGGCAGCCGTGTAAACACGTCTGTAACTATAGTAAGTTATTTAATGTTTTTGATCTGTAGGCATAGCATAGATATATTGGGATATATAAGCAAGATAATATATAGTTCCTTTGATTATGTGGCATTCTACTTACTAATTTTTTTTTATCATAAGCTATTTTCTGTTGTTTTAAAGAACTATTGCTACTACCTTAGGGTTCATTTTAAATAAGGCTCATAGGACTAAGTGGCTCTGCTGTTTCCCTTCTGTTTTATAATACCCAGAGATGCCAGAGATTTTGCTCCTTATATGCATAGATTAATAGATTAATAAGTTTGTACTAATTATGGATGCCTCTGCACTAGGTTTGCTTTGGAAATTCTAGTTAAGAGCCCTTATGCATGCAAAGAACTTGAAATGGTTTTTAAAAAATGGAAAAAAGAGAATGATATGCAATGAGTACCTTGTTCCTAAGTATCATTTCATTAAAATTCCATGTTTGGTGTGAATGTGTGTGGCTGATTTCTTTGGGTCAACATTTGGCTGATAGTTATAAAACTGAATGGTAGAGTAAGAAATTTAAATTTATGTAGTAGTCTAGAAAAAATTTGAAAAAAAAATATATATTGTGCCAGCAACATTTCCCCTCCTCTGTGGGCAGCTGTTCCCCATATCCACTTCTTCCTCGTATCCTTTCACTGCCACCATTCCCCAGTTACTGCTTTTCTGTTGGGTAATTAGACAAACACATGGCTAAGAAATACTACAGAATTAAAAATTTGGTTCTAATGTGGGCAAGTTTTGATGTCTTTTGTTAGATTTCTAAAATGAACTTCAAATCAATTCACATTATGATGGGCTTTTTTGGGATAGGTGGTTTATTATGAATAGTTTTTAGTGTAAGCGGATTTGAAGAGAATTTTGAAAAAACAAGGGGCTTTCACCAACTATATTGTTTTTATCATCTGATACCATAAGGCATTAGTGGCATTTTATTTTTCCTTCTTAAGTTTCCCCACTTTAGGACTGTGAGAGAATGGCGTGCTGACCCATATACTTCCCGTACGGAAAGTCACGTGCATTCAATGGCACCTGCTTGGAGTTTACAAAGCATGTTTTAAATTCACCCTGGAAATGCATGAGGTAGGCAGGACAAGGATCAATTGTAGGCCCAAATTAAAGATAAGGAAACAGAAGCTCAGAGAGGAATGGTAACTTGCCCAAAGTCAAGAAGCGAGTAACCATTTACATTGTAGTGCCTGGCTCTCCTGTTTCAGGTCCTAAATTCTTTACACCATGACATGTCTCTCAACATGTCCATGAATTGTTACATCCCAATATACAATATTGTTCACTGTAGACTCCCTATATCACCTCCCATATGTTTCCTACTTTGTGACTTGCGATGGGGTGGTAGCAATTTCCTGTTGGTTTTCTTGAATCTTACCTCCTCTCACCAATTGTTTATTTCCTGGCTGTTCTATAAATCCACACAGCACAGATCTGTGTTAGAAATGACAAAGGGCTCTTTCTCCATCAGGAATCTTCTAGGCTGACCTAGTTTGCCTGTCCACTGTCATGTTTTTATGCCCCAGGCTCCCATGGTTGGAGGCAGCTATGAGCAGGGTGACAAAAGCCTTCATTTCTGCTAACATCTTAGCTTATGCTGCAGAATCTGGGAAGAGCAATAACATTACTTGTACACAGTTTGCTTTCTGAATATGAAAGAAGTCATGATTATCATAGAAATAGTTGCATGCATAAGGGTATATATTTCTCTTCATAGATTGTATATAAGTGTGTATGTCTATTCATATATGTCTGAGTATAAATTATTTATTAGAAGAAATGAGGAAGTAATATATTATTTATTGTAAAATGGATTAATACCTAGGTTAAAAAATGTGCTTAGATGAGTTAAAAAATGGTAAGACTTTTCATGTCGTGTAGTATTAGTGTTCTGCATTCATTTTTTTTCCAGAAAGAAGTGTGTTGATCTGGACCTCTAGCTTAGGAAAGTAGTGCATCATCAACACGGACGATGTGGCAGTCATTATCTGCCAAACATCTGTCTAGTAAGCACATTTCAAATTTGTTTGGATCATCCAGTTAAAGTCAACACTTGATCTTGTTCTATTTAGACCCTTGATGAGTTTTATCTTCCCAGAGAGGCTGAAACAGTAGAGCTGGGTAGTGTCTGAGATTCTTAAACTTGGAGTACTTGTTTTTGTCAATGTCCTGAAATAATCAGACTCTTAACCACTGACAGGCTCAACACAATGCCCATGGCACTTGGTATCTGAATGACAATTTACTTATTTACATTGAACAGTAACTGTGAAAATGAGGCTCATTACTCAAGGTCTGCATGGTCAGCATTTTCTTACCTGTTCAGGCTACATGAGGAGCCAAGTCATAATTAAAAGTTTGCTTTAAAACATTAAGAGTCAAAGCAAAATGAATTTCACGCCAAATTCTTCAATCCAGTTTTAAAGAGATCTCCAAATGCTGGAAAGGCATTGACCATCCATGAGACTTGACACTCCATATCTGTTTGTAAAACTCCCTTTTTTATTTTCATATTTTTATTATTGTATATTGATTGATTTTAGAGAGACAGAGAGGAAAAGAGAAGCATTCATTTGTTGTTCCACTTAGTTATACATTCATTGGTTGCTTTCCATATGTGCCCTGACTGGGAATCGAACCTGCAACCTTGGTGTTTTGAGAAGATTATCTAACCAACTGAGCTAACCAGCCAGGGCTGTAAGACTCCCTATTTATTTAGTTAAGACTGTTGAAAATTATTACTTTAGATCAGGCGCGTTCAGGGAGGTTTGGCTGTAGACATCTTGGAGATTATTACTTTAGGAATAATCTTTCCCAATGTGACTGAAGGCCAATATATCCCTGAACAGTTATTAGACATAACATTTTATAACTGTTTCCCTACTTTCTCTTTTCTGTTTGTTCTAACTTCACCTGCTTTCCCATGCCCTCCCTGGTTTCCTGTCCTTTACACTTGTTGATTCTATTGCCCAGGGGCCACTATGCTCATAGCTATCTCCCCTGGCTGGTGAATGGATATAAGTCCCTATCACCCAGTTACAGATTATTGTTTAAGCAGTATATTTAGGGTTGATGAAACATTTCCCCATTTTACGTATTAATTGTTTAACTTACTTGTCAGGCAGAATATTCCTTCCTTTATTTGTGGGCTCTTGTTAAGAAACACTTCACTGTAGCCCCAAGTACTGGAAACATTAGGGACTTCTTTGGAGATGCTTAAGTGGCGGCAACAAAGATGCTATTTATTTATTTACTTATTTATAGTTTTTATTTTTTGTGTTTAGTGAAAGGAGGGGAGACAGAGACAGACTCCCACATGTGCCCCAACTAGGATCCACCCAGCAAGCCCACTAGTGGGTGATGCTCTGACCATCTGAGGCCCTTGCTCTGTTGCAACTGGAGCCATTTTTTAGAAGCCAGGGAGCCATCCTCAGCACCTGGGCCAACTCACTCTAATCGAGCTTTGGCTGCAGAAGGGGAGGAGAACGGGGGGTGGAGAAGCAAATAGGCCCTTCTCCTGTGTACCCTGACCGTGAATCGAACCTGGTACATTCACAGGCCAGGCTGACACTCTACCACTGAGCCAGCTGACCAGGGCCTCAAAGATGTTTTAAAGAGCAAGAAATTACTTCCTGACATGAGGGCCACTGCTCCTGTATGGTACTGCGGAGTCAAAATAACACTAGTTAGCTCTGGAGCACCTGATTGGCATCTTTGTCCTATGCGGCATGCCTGGCTACAGTCCTGGATGCTAGACTGGGTCCATTTAGTTCAGGTTAACAATTTTAGGCCTGACCTGTGGTGGCGCAGTGGGTAAAGTGTCGACCTGGAAATGCTGAGGTCGCTGGTTCAAAACCCTGGGCTTGCTTGGTCAAGGCACATGGGAGTTGATGCTTCCTGCTCCTCCCCCTTTCTCTCTCTCCTCTCTCTTTCCCCCCTCCTTTCTAAAAAATGAATAAATAAAACAAACAAACAAAAAGTCTTTGCCTGACCTGTAGTGGCGCAGTGGGTAAAGCGTCGACCTGGAAATGCTGAGGTCGCCGGTTCGAAACCCTGGGCTTGCCTGGTCAAGGCACATATGGGAGTTGATGCTTCCAGCTCCTCCTCTCTCTCTCTCTCTCTCTCTCTCTCTCTCTCTCTCCTCTCTAAAATGAATAAATAAAATAAAATAATTTAAAAAAAAAAACAATTTTATAACTACTTCCTTATCAAGAGATTTTTTTTTTACACCATAGAATCATCATATGACACATTTTGTATAATACTTTATAGTTTTATTTCATTTTGACCTTAAACAACCCTGAAAAATAGTTATGCTAGAAATTTCTCTATTTTATACAAAAGGAAATTGAAGTTCAGAAATGTAAATGGCTGTATCCAAAATTACACAGTCTAGCCAAAATATACTTCCATTCAACTGTAACTTTTTCTGCCTTGGTGAAGACAGAACAATGGATTTCTGCTTAGTGGAGCAGATGAAAAACTTGGCTTTTGGAGGCTGTCAGACGTAGGTGAGACGTTTACATAGTCTGAGACACTACCAAAGTGACTTTGGGCAAATTTTTTAACTTCTTTAGAAAGAGTTTAGTTTTCATATTTATAAAATTGGTATAACACTTCTTCCTCTCCTATAGGATTTTTATGAGGATTAAATGAATTGCTGCATGTAACATGTTGGGCCCAGTCATTTTGACATTTAGCACTTAATATTATTGACTGCTAATGGTGATGGATGGAGACTTGACTTGGGGTGGAGAACACACAATACGGAAGATGTATTATAGAATTGTGCACCTGAAACCTATATAATTTTATTAACTAGTGTCACCACAATAAATTCTATTAAACAAAAACAAAACAACAACAACAGAAACATTGTGGACTGCTGTTACAGTGTTTGATCCAGAAAGCTTACCCTTACTTCACTTTATAGACGGAGTCAGCCCTGTGCCATCTGTGAGATTCTGTTTGGTTTAAGATTTGAGGACTGTAGCCATGCCCCTTCCAGTGTTTGTGGTATAGCATGCTTCCCTGTCCTAAGAAGGTGTCTAGAAGCATTACCATCTTGTCTTATAGTCGGTATTTTTATTCAGACATCCAAGTTGGCCAAGACGGTGACCAGGGCAGCATGTTACTCCCAAAGTTTGCCTATTAATAAAGTAATGTTCAGACTAGAGCTATTTAATTAACAGTGACAACATTTATAAAATTGGGAAAACAATTTTACAACATCATTTTCATATTCATTAAAAAACTAAAAACGGATTTCCTTTAGATACCTTGAAGAATTTCCTCATAGTCACCAAAGTAAACTGTTACCAATGTGGGCAGCAGCTTGTGGGAGAAAAAGCACATGAAAACTAAGTCTTGTTGTCTTGGTGGTGGCTCTTCTGACTGAAGCAAAACACTGACCTTTCTGAATCTCAGTTTTTTTCCTCTGAAAAATGTGGATATGTAGATAATTATATCTGAGACTCATGAGGTTGCTGTGAATATCTAATGCACTAAAGGAAAAGAAAGTGATTTGTAAACTGTGAAGTGTTCTACAAACTGAAGGTAGTATTGTTTTCTGGAGTTCACTGACAACATTAGGAATTCTTAGATGACTTACATGTGCTCTTGCCTGAGGTAGGTGAAGGACTAAAAAATAACACTTTGGATCTACTTCAGTGGAAGGCATGTATGTTTTCAGCTTAAATTAGTATTGATGCTATTAAGTCTAGTATCAAATCAAACTCAATGGCTATTTTTAGAAAGATATTAAAATGAACAGGGTGAAGAAAATTCTTGGAAAGCAAACATACTTTGTACAGAAAGACTTAATTATCATATTGACTATGTGTTAAGTATATTCAGTCACAGTTAGTTATTACAATGATAATAACCTGTGCTTTGCTAAGTAGAACATACTTCTAACAAGATCAAGGTTATTGAATCCCTTCATGAGTCAGTTATGTAATGTCAGCCTTCACCCTAAGCTCTCATGAGGTCACTTAGATTTATACCTATGTTCAAAAAAGAAGGAAGTGAAGATTAGATCGTGCAGGTGTTCAACCAGTATGGGCAGAAAGAAGAACTCTATTACAATGCATCTTTAGATTTCATTTTTTTCCTTTTAGCACACTTACTATTTTTGCCTTTCATAATTAATTGTCCAAACTACTGCTAGCAGCAGAAAAGTGGCACCAGGAGTTAACTGGTTCAGTAACCTTGGCACTTGAGTTCTGGCTAAGAAAGAATTTAGAGTCAAACTCAAACTATAAGAGAAACTTTATTTAGAAAGTCACAGAGTTAGAAGAAGTGAGCAGTAGAAGAAATGGGCTCAGGAAGCCAGTTACAAAGGCAAAAAAAGGGCCCTTGATGCAGGGTGGGGGGTTGGGAGTGGGAGAAAATAAGGGGGGGGGAGAGAAAGAGAGAGAGAGAGAGAGCACGAGAGTGAGCACACACCCTGGGAAAAGAAGGGGGTGATTTCTTTGTCCTGAAGGTTTTATCTGGAAGTCTCAGGGGAGGTTCTCAATCATCTGCTTTTCCAGGTGTGTCTCCGTAGAATCGTGGTTTTCACTGATTGGTCATCTCCAGAGGGGGTCAGTGCAGCTGATCTGGATGTTAGCTATGGAATCGCTCCACCTTTGCTGCTTTTCTGTTCCTGGAGCTGAAACCCAGCTGAGGCCTAGATGTCTTCTCCAGGGCTTAATGCTTGAGACAGTGGTCATCCAAGGGCTTGCAATTTTGCCCATTGCTGAGCACCAAGGGCTCCTATCCTGCCCTGGTGACCCTCTGCACCTGGCCCATTCATTGTTCCTGCTCTGCTCATGCTCGTCTAACTGCCTACTACACTACCTGTTTTGTTTAGCAAAGTACTAGGGTCAGTCACTTGACATGGTCTTCCAAGTTTCCTGAAAGGTTGATTCATTACCAGTATGTACTGAGCCTCTGTTTACAAGTGCTTGACTTTGCTATGCTTTACTTCAAAATAACCCTGAGAACTACAAACTTGTAAGTGTTTTTCAGATGGGAAAATGGAGGCATTTCCCCCTCCCCTAAGGTTTCTTACTCCCAGGTGAAGAGATTTGGGCTAATTTTATAAAAAGGTCAGTAGCACAGCTGGGTTTGAAATACAGAGGTCCTGACTCAAAGTTCTATATTTAATTTGCAGTCTGTTTTATTTTGTTTTTGTTTTTTTAATTTTTGGTTTATATGTAGTAAGTTTATCCAGAGGCTGGGAAAGTGAATATTATGTCTAAATATTTAGCAAGATTGATGATTATTATAATTACATCTCTTTCAAAAGTTAGTCTGGTCATTTGAAATGACATTATTTTTACTAGTTTTATTAATGATACCAATCATGTAGTTTGATCCATGGGTGTCTACCATTATACATTTGATCACTGTAAATGATGGGATTTGGCATGTCGTACTCTCATAAGACAAAGGCTTTCATGTCATGGAGAAAGCGGAGATCTTCGTATCGCAATTTGGAGGATCCTTGCCCCAATGCCCTCCTCCCCCACAGTTTATCTCTCACTGAAAAGCCTATTTACCAAAATTCCACATTACTGGCTTACACCATCTTATATAATGTAGGGAAGCTTGTTCATACCATCATTTACTTTAGTAAGGATTGAGGATTGTGTGGTTGAAGACATGGAGGTATGATTACTCCTGAGTGTCATCTGAGATCAGCATTCTAAGGAGATTGAAATTTTGGTGAGGGAGGGAAATAAGATAATGATTTGAGAGTTCTGATGTGGTGGCAGGCATTTGACCTGTCAGAATGCAGCATAAATACACTTGCCACTTAGGATGAGAGAATGCGATGGAAAGGGTGGTCAAAGCACATATAAATTAGACTTACTCCACGATTTTGTCTATGGCAATATGATTTGCCTATACTTTGTTTTACAGGTTTGGTTTAAAGAATGTTAAGTATGCTCTCAAAAAGAAAATTAATTTGAATCCACCTGATTCAATACTTTTATGCTGATATTGATAAAAGATGTTTTCTTATGGAAGACAGTTTCCTAGCGGGAGAGATGCTCCTTTTGTAAAAGAGGACTTCTAATCTGTCTGCCTTCTGTTATTTTTCAGTCAGGCACTGGTAAATGCCAGTCTGCCTGTTTCACTGGATTGGGATAAGAGTCAATTGGGATAATATACCTTAAATATGTGAACTGTAAGGTGCTGAACCAAATACAAAGTGTTAAATAATATATGCAGGATAGGTTGAAGATTATGTGTTTGGAATTTGGAGCAGGTTACCTGAGTTTCAACCCTGGCTTTGTTCCTTTTTACTTGTGTAACATAGGGTACCTTAAACTTTCTGGGTCTCAGTTTTCTCATCCATAAAATGAGATGAGAAATCACATAGTGTTTACGTGAGGATCAAAACATTAATATATGTAATGGGCATAAAACACTGTCTCACATCAAGCTAAGTACAATGATCACATTAGCTGTTGTACTGTTACATACATGTCAGCACAAAATTGAATGCTGTTGTAAGTGCACCAGAGTGAATTACTTGGAAATTGGGGGAAAAAAATTTTATATTTATACTTCAAGCAATATAATTCTTTTTTTATCTAACAAATTCTTATTTGATTACAGGCCATTAGTGACTGTTGATAAATGGAACTGTGTTGAAGTTAGTAGTGGTTATATGTGAACAACTCTCAGAAGCTTACTTCTCTTGACATTTTTGTAAACTACTCTCATTAATGCTGACTCCTTTGGTTTGGTTTATAGAGTATTGGTCTTGACCATCATATTCATACCTAAATGAGAGGTCTTCAACCCTAATACATGTGAGAAGTAATTGGGACCCCAAACTAGTTAAATTATAAAATTTGAGAGTGGCTCTCAGGCATATTGGTATTTCTTATAAGCTTCCCAGGTGATTTTAATGTGCAGACAGTTGAAAACCGCTGGCTTAGAGCATTAGTAATTAAATATACTTCCACATCATTTAGTTTCTATCACTGATATATAATTTCCTCATATTTAAGTAAATAAAATAATGGCTCTTTGTAGATGTTTCTTTAAAGGTACACATGTTGTGTCTATTAATTCTGTAGCTTATGAATATATTTTTGTAAAGAAGAAATGAATTTGTTTTTAAATGGCCTCTGGATATTTTTTGTTTGCTTATTTTTGACAAGATGAAGTGTTGTGTCTATCAAAAAAGAAAATGAATGTTAACAGAATGTTAATAGTGATAGAGACCCTCAGTGCATCCGGTGGAAAGAGAACACACTTGAAGTCAGTCCTGACTTGCAGTTACTCACTCACGTACTGGCTGTGTGATCTTGGGGTACTCAATCAGCCAACAGCAGCCTCACCTTCTTCATCTCTGTTAAACTGAGTTGAATGCGTACTTTGTACCATGACTACTGTGTTTCGTCTCTCACACACACACACACACACACACACACACACACACACTTATGCGCACACACACACACACTCACGCACACATACCTTGAACTCCCTGCTGCCTGCCTGCTCCCTGCACCATCTGGCACGGGCACCCAGAGCAGGGACCGTGTGGGAGCCTCTGCAGGGCTGCCTGAGCTTGCAGGGCCAGCTGCTGGGAACTGCTTCCTCTCACTCCTCAGGGATCACTTCTCTGGCTCTGTGGAGACTGTTTAGTTTCATGGCTGGCTGTTTGGATCCCATGACCTTACATGAGCGTAAAATTTAGTCTGTGGTGGTCAGTTACAGCTGGCTAAGTATAGAATGAGGCTGTTAATGAGACTGGAAATGAAGACGATTTCTTGTTGCTACAGGATGGAAGCTTTTGGGCACCTTGTGTTTGAGCTCTAGACAATAGGTGTGCAGGACACAGACAGATGCTTTCTCTCCCTGAGTGTCTTCCTCTCTATTGCTTCTCAGGGTTCAGTAGGGACAATAAGAGGCCACTCTTTATATTCTAGTTTGGGGAGAAGCTGAAAAAAATCACAGACCTCTTTGAGTTTCTTTTTTGTGACAAGAACAGTGGATTTTGTGTCCTTTCCCACTCTTGTCTTTCTGCTTTTCCAGCATATGGCCATAAAATATCAGGTCACACAGGTCTCCTGTTGCACATTCTTTGTGTTTCAGGAAGCAGGTCTATGGGTTTTCTTATTGGTTGTACAGCGTAATGCCTGGGCCCTGGTCTTAGCCCTGGACTTCACTGTCCTTCTCACGTGTAGTCCTGGCTTCAGGTCTATTCTCAATCTTCATTTTGAGAATTCTGTTTTTGTCACCATCTCTCTGGATTGATCTGAAGGTTTCATTGAACATATTTGTACAATTGCCTGCCATCTTTCTATTTTCCCCCCATCTATTGAAATTGGTACCATTTTCTCTTTGCCAGCAGTAGTGGTGGGTCTATTGATTTTTTTCAGGCATTGAGTATCTCGAAAAATTACACTGTGGGGTGGGTGTTTGTAAAGCCAGTAGCCATGGCCACCATCACAGCCGCCTGGCCCGTGCAGGTTCGCATTGGATTTGGACAGATGGTAATAAAACAGTGGAGCAAAGAACTGGTGGGCCATTAGCTTTAATCCTAGCTTGCACTCAGTGGGCAAGAAATACACACAGTGGGAAAACACTTTGCTTTCCATTCAGGGCTCCCAAAGCCACTGACTTATCTGAGTTTCCTAGAATCATGGTTTTCTACTTCACCAGCTTTATTCACCTCTGTTTCCCATCTCCTTTTCTCTGCACAAACTCTGCACAAACTGGCTTCTCCTTCAGCACTCTGCCATCTTGGCTGCTTCTCCTCCACGTAGCCTTTCTCTGCTCTCCTCCAGCATGGGCTCCTCTGCCCCATTTATAGTGTAGAAATCAAAACCTTTAATCCAATATACAAATAAGGAAGTCTCTGATACAAAGTCACTTATCTGAGGCATAATGGGATTCCTCATAAGAATGCACCACCCCCCACCATGCAACAGTCAAGGGTGTGGGGAAAAGCTTATTTTAAAACTACGCCTTATGCCTATGATGGTGAACCTTTTTATAAAGACCGCCCACTTTTTCAGTGCAAGTCAACCTGGTTTCTCCCGCCCACTAGTGGGCGTTCCAGCTTTCATGGTGGGCCAATTCCGGTGCTGTTTGGTTGCTCTGCTACCGCCCACCATGAAAGCTGGAATGCCCACTAGTGGGCAGGAGGGACCAGGTTGACCAGCACTGCAAAAGTGGGCAGTTTTTATAAAAAGGTTTGCCATCATGGCCTTATGCTATAATGACTTTGCCAGCTTACAGCCTGTCTCCCACACCCAAAGTGAGCAGACATATATATCATATTTATATTTACAAACTTATTTGACCAACAGTGTTCTAACCTAAACCCTGTGTTTTTCCACTTGATGGTGAAACTTGTGAAGGCAGGAACCGTGTTCTCTAACTGAACATTGTGACAACTATCATTTATTATGCACCTACTATGCACCAGAGACTTTGCTTTCCTTCTTTCAATTAATTCCCACTCAAATATTATATACATAAAAATTTTTATTTTGGAGAGCTTATTTTGGAGAACCCAAGGTCATCCAGCTAGTGAGTCACAGAGTTGGAATTTGAACTCATTTTGACTTTAAATTCTTTTTTTTTCTAAATCATCTTTCTGAACTTCTTAAAGGAAAGGAAAGATATAAGTGAGAAGAATAGGGTCTTGCCTTGTGGAAAGTTGGATGGAACTGTTGGAAGGTCTGTCCATCTTCATAGCCCTTATTTTTTCCCACTAGGCCACAGCAGCCTGCATCACTGGCATACATAGACACTTCCTAAAAGGGCCCTGTGACCAGCGAGGCAGAAGTTATCCCTGCAAAAGGCTTTGGCCCACGTGTGGGTCTTCAATTCATGTTTAATTTATGTAGATCAGAGAGACTGGAGATTATGTGAGGATGTCTGTCACTGATAAAGCCCATGGGTTGAGCAATCAGGCAAACTGAAGAAGATTCCAGTGAATTCTCTGAGATAAGACACTGAGGAATCAGGTTTGTGTTGACATCACGCTCTTCTTGCTGCAGCTCAGCAGGTGCTCTGCAGCCAGCTCCTGAGCTCGTAGTTTAGAAACATCACAATATGCCCACTGGCTTTGGCAGGCAACCGGAAGTATATACACACTTTAGCAAGTTGAAGCTTTGTTGAGTGTGGCCAGAGAACATTATCCTTTTAATGTATTTGGAAATTATAAATTTAACTCCTGAAGGGGAGTAAAAGTAATTGCTTCATAAAATAAAAAAAGTCAACTCTTTATAGGCTTAACTCCTTTAACAAACGTGCTTTTTAATGACTGGGAAATTCCTAGTACAGGGGGAAAATGTCCTTTTATAAAAATGAGGTCATTCTGGTCTTAATTGGCCCTGTGCTCTCTAGTTCCTGTTTTCTGTCCCATGTTTTGGGACCAGAGGTTATTGGGAGGACAATCCCCCTGTGGACATTAACTGCTTGGAGGGCATGTTGCCAAAGAGAAAGTTATCTTAGCTCAGAAAGTGCCCAGCCAGTGCAGGAGGCCCAGCTCCCAGGGGGACTGAGCCAGTGACTGATAATGACTTGGTTGAGGTTGGCTGTGGATTGGGTTTTTAAAGTACACTTTTCCTGTGCTCTAGGATTGCTGTGTCTGCTTCATCCTCTTTAGATTTCTCAATAGCTCTATTGCTTCTTGGTTCAGGAATGATTTTTCTTTCTTAGATGTTTTCTATTTACTCTGCTTTGAGACTGTCCTTATGAGTAGAAGCATCTGTGCCAGTTTGAGGCCTCCTGTTCGTGGTTTTTACCTGGTGTAAACGAAAAACAGCTGTTGAGAGAAGTTGCCCTGAACCTCTTTCTTTGAACATTCAGAGGCTAATTCCTCCTGAAACTAACTTCTGAATTGGTTTGGCTATAGTGTATCTGAGGCCTTAGATGTGCTCAGGGTAAGCTATCTCCCAAATGACAGTGTAGAACATCTCAGAGGATGCCCCCCCCCTTAAAACTTTTCCATTGATTTGAGAGAGAGGAAGGGAGGGGGACTGGGAGAGAGAATGAGAGAAAGAAAAGCTTCAACTCAGTGTTCTACTTAGTTGTTCCATTTAGTTGTTCACTTATTGGTTGCTTCTTGTACGTGTCTTGACTGGGGAATTGAACCTTGGCACACTGGGACGATGCTCTATCTACTGAGCGACCCGGCCAGGCACACAGGGACGATGCTCTATCTACTGAGCGACCTGGCCAGGGCCTCAGAGGATGTTCTTAATTTAATTGCAGTTTACTTTATTCTAGCTTTAAAGCAACCATTCCCTACCGAGGAGGATGTTGAAACTTTGAAGAATGTTAGGTAGGGATATATAGCTAAACTATACTGGATGTTTTCATAAAGAAGTGAACATGGAAAGGGTTCAAGTGAACCTGGACAACAACCTTTGTAGTTTCCTCTAAAGGAAATAGTATTAAGACAGCCACTCTGAAAGGTTAGGGCTGAAAAATAAACTGGTATTTCTTAACTGCTTAGGGACCAGCAGTTACCTAAGTGTGCTACATCCTTTCTGCAGATTACTCTTTCATACTTTTCTAGGTGCTTGTAGTTTAATTAGTGGGAGCCCACTAGATCATCTACCTTGCTGTCTCACATCTGGAAGAGTCTCTGTCAGAGTCAATATATTCCCTTAAAATTCATCCATGGCTATAATGGATCAATATTTTGATAGCTCTTTCTCTGCTTGGTTGACTGCCACTGAGAAGTTGTTTTTGTCGTAATTTGTTAGTAAGCTCTATGTCACTTTCATGGCTCCCTAGGTCTGAAGCTCCATGTATAAGCTCTGTTGCCTAAATATCAAAAGAATAATTTCTTGGTTTGGGATTAAGAAACTCTATTTTCAGCTGTCACAGAGAGGAGAGGATTATAAAATTTGGTCATGAGCTATTTAGGTATTTGCTTCAGACCCCATTTCTTGCCCAGAGCATTGGTGACCCCTCTAAGAGGCCACAGAGCACTGTGTGAAGTCTTTTGGATGGCTGAGGAAGTCAGGCTTGCCCTGCACATGACCCATGTTTCACAGTCCACCCCCTCCCCACTGCTTTCGGGGCCAAGGTTATTATAGGCAGCCAATGAATGTTTTACTGAACTTAATAACTGGTACAAAATAATTGGGGAAAATAAGGCTAGGAAAAGCTATTATATTTGAAATTGGGAAGTTCTTGGTAAGAGCTTCATATTAATTAGTTCCTGTGGGGAAAATACATAGCAAAATGCATAATGGTGTAATATTGTAAAGCAAAAACTCTTACAAGATAAATCAGAACGTACATATCTGCCTATGATGCTCAGAATGGGAATGGCACTGATTTGCTGATAATTTATTTTTATTATTATTATTATTCTGTAGCCTCAGACGATTCAGCAAACTCTCAAGAGGACATTGCAGTATTATGAGAGCCAAGTTATTGGGTAAGTAAAAAATGGATTTTGGCCATTACTAGGGGCAAATTAAAGGTAGTTACTCAAACATAGCTGTTGAGCAGGTAGTTTTGGCCACATAGGTCAACTTTTCCAAGGGACTGTCTACTGAGCATGGAGTGGTGGCTCGTGAGCAGCCTTTGGGGTGACTTCCTCAGGCTTCTTTGTGTTTAATCCTTTTAAATAAAATTCCCTTTTGGTATTGCTCTTTTTTTTTTCTTCTTGTGTTTTTACCCTTTTATTTTCACCCATTGAATCTCATAGTTTTGCCTTAGTAATGAGGTAAGATTTAATGGTACCAAGTGAGAGGCTTTAAATGAAATTTTAGAATCCATCAGTAAAATTTAATTGAAATCATTACAAGTTAATAGTTAAGTGAGAATCATATGCCCCACGCGTGCGCACACACACACACACTTAGCCCCCATTTATTGATATCATCGTGATATGGTGTAAGGAGGTAAGAGCTGAAGTCAAAAACCAGGAATTCAGAGCTTCACCAGCACATAGAACTTTTGAGTAACTTTCTCTCTTTTGTAGAGGTGATGCTGATAATAACTAAATCAAGGATTAGGTGTCATTATTAAATGAGATCATTTTAATGAAAGTATTTTGTAAACAGAAATCTCCAGATGAGTGTAAAGTAAATTTTGAACTGATGTTGCAGAAGGAAGTTGGTGAATCCAAAATTCTAAATCCACTTTCCCTTGCAATCTAGCTATTTAAATTAAATTCATTGACATTAGAAGCAATGTATACTTTTAATTCATCTTGTTAATATTCTTTTTTTTTTTTTTTTTGCATTTTTCTGAAGCTGGAAACAGGGAGAGACAGTCAGACAGACTCCCGCATGCGCCCGACCGGGATCCACCCGGCACGCCCACCATGGGGCGATGCTCTGCCCACCAGGGGGCGATGCTCTGCCCATCCTGGGCATCGCCATGTTGCGACCAGAGCCACTCTAGCGCCTGGGGCAGAGGCCAAGGAGCCATCCCCAGTGCCCGGACCATCTTTGCTCCAATAGAGCCTTGGCTGCGGGAGGGGAAGAGAGAGACAGAGAGGAAGGAGAGGGGGAGGGGTGGAGAAACAGATGGGCACTTCTCCTGTGTGCCCTGGCCGGGAATCGAACCCGGGTCCTCCACACGCTAGGCCGATGCTCTACCGCTGAGCCAACCAGCCAGGGCCTTGTTAATATTCTTTATGTGCTATAGTGATTTATCTTTGTAAGTTTTTAAGAACTTTTGAGGAGCTAAGATTCAACCCCTGGTTCTTCTTGACATGTTTTTAGGAATCATTTAACATTTATGGTTAGTAGTCCTTACCATGGGGGGAGATCAAGAATATATTTTTTGTCTATTAAGGTACTGTATAATTTTCTTTTTTTATAAAACAAAAGAGAAGAAAGCTTACTGGAACAATAATCTCAGTACCTAGTACAATATCATATATGTGAACAGCTTGGTAATTATGTTAATTGTCATTTCAAAGGGAATTACTTTGAAACTTTGTCACCTCAGTCCTCAAGAGTGCAGCACTAAGAAAAACATACTATTTAAACTCATGAGATGGCTTTTAGTTTGAGGCCATTAAGAATTTTAAATGGTTTATCCTAACAAAGATAAAGAATGTCAAATTAATCTCCACACATTCTAAAATAAAACTTAATCAGTCTCATTGGATACACTGCTTTCCAAGTATGGTGTTGGGAATAAATTTGTCCATATACTATTCTTAGGTCAGTTTCTTGTATGTGATAAGTACTACATGTTTGCTCTTAGGTTTATTATCATCATTCTTAATATTTTTATGACAATATTAGTAATCAAATGCAAATTATTTTCTGGAGTTTTGAAGGCTCTCTCTGATACGGAATCAAGTAAGTGATGAAATTGTCTCACTCATGAACTAAACGATGTCTCCAAGGCAAATTGGAGTGGGAATTTGACAAATGTGATCAAATAGATAACTAAACTATATTAACATAATCAGAAAATTCCTTTTCTGTTTATAAGATGGAGTTGTCTTTTTTTTCTAAATTACTGCCTCAGCTCTCCTTGTTTCTTTTTTTTTTTTACAGAGACAGAGAGAGAGTCAGAGTAAGGGATAGACAGGGACAGACAGACAGGAACGGAGAGATGAGAAGCATCAATCATTAGTTTTTCGTTGCACATTGCGACACCTTAGTTGTTCATTGATTGCTTTCTCATATGTGCCTTGACCACGGGCCTTCAGTGGACCGAGTATCCCCTTGCTTGAGCCAGCGACCTTGGGTCCAAGCTGGTGAATTTTTGCTCAAGCCAGATGAGCCCACACTCAAGCTGGCGACCTTGGGGTCTCGAACCTGGGTCTTCCACATCCCAGTCTGACGCTCTATCCACTGCGCCACCGCCTGGTCAGGCCTCTTTTCTTTATGTAGGTAGACATAACCTCTGGTCTCTCCTAGTTCTGTTTAGTGCAGACACAGTGTAACGAAAACACACTGGAATGCACTGCAATGTATAGATATCCTGGTTTCAAATAGACCTATTAGGATATTTTTTACTTGAGTCTTGAATGCCTTCTGAGGACTTGACTACCTTTGCTCATTGTACTCGTGCTGATGAAGACAAAAGGGGCGAGTTGGCAGAATATTGTCACTTTTGTTTTTCTTGACTGTCTTTCCTTTTCCTTCAGTTGTGCCTTTTAGGCTCCTTCTTTCTGCTTTTTTTTTTCTCTCTTTTCAGTACTGAAAAAGGAGGGCCTCTCTTACCACTAACATTTGGATTAACATGTATTCACATCTATGTGGTGTTCTTTTTAAAGAAAATACAATTAAAGGTTTTTTATCTCTAATGATGAAAAGGAATGTGTTTTTCCCCCGTTAAAGGGATTTCAGTCAATAAGTGCTGGCAGGCATTCTTTTACATATTTCTGGGGAGATTAGGGTGGGAAAGAGATGCTTTTCCTAATCCCTGAAGTTGGATTTTGCCTAAAATTTGTCTTGAGGGAATTCAGCTTTAAGTGTCCTGACTTGATCTTGTGTACCCAGAGGGTTAATAGGAAGTAGGAGCTAGACTTTCTCTTCTTGTTTTCTTAAATTAGCCTCTAACTACTCACCTTCCCATCCTCCCTTTCCTCTCTTTTAAAACTTTCCACTGGGATCTGCTTTACTTATCAGAGCTCTAGGAGTGAGTGATCCCACCCCTTGATGGATTCATATACCAGTAGTCCACAGAAATTCTCTGAGGCATTTTTCCTAGCCTTGAGTGCAGGGAGCAGCTGTTCAAAGGCTCACACAGACGGAGGACTGGGAGGCAGCAGCTGATGCAGCCTCTTGTTAGGGGGAGGGATAGCATCTCTGTACCTCAGCAACTTTATCTATAAATGTTTATTCTGGGCCTTAACTTACCCATTCACTAGTTCACTTATTTATTCATAGACATCATTCAAATCAGGAAGTTAGTGCTAAAATGATTTATTCATGCCATATGTGACAAATCTCTTCATCTTCACTGTCACCATCGTCTCTCACCTAGAGATTTCTATCGAATCTTCTGGTATCTCTGCTTGTCCCTTAACATTGTATTCTCACTGCAGAAAAATGATTAAAAAAATTAGATCATACCACTTTCTCACTTTAAACCAGTGGTTCCCAAGTGTTGATGTGCATCACAATCACCCGCCAGGCTTGCTGAAACTCAGATTGCTGGCCTGCTCTCAGAGTCCTGATCAGCTGTGTCTGGGAGAGGCCCAAGGCTTGGCATTAAAAAAATTTTTTTTTGAATTAACAATTCAAATTTATTAATCATTTGTGTTTGGAAAAAACATAAACACATATAAACACTCTTCTTATTCATTTTTAAATTAACACTCTACCTTATTTTTATTTTCTTCAAAGCATCAGATTTATGTATCTTTTAGGAGAGATACTAGCGCAGAGGTTGTATTTCTTATAGCTAAGGCACGGAATCAGCATTTCTAAGTTCCCAGGTTTGGCTGGTGCTGCTGGTTCAGGGATCACACTCTGAAATTTCTGCTCTGATCCATATAAAAAGATGGACTGTGATAGAATAAAACCTGACTTCATCCTGTGACCTTACCTCCGCTTGTGTCTGACTTCATTTCCTTCCAGTCTCCCCGTTTCACTCCACTCCAGTTACTGTGGTCATCTGTGGGTATCTCAACTAAACCAAGCTTGCCCAACTTCAAGGCCTTTGCATGTGCTGTTTCATTTTTCTGGAATGCTTTTCCCCAGATGTTTCTGTAGATTAGTCTTTTTATACATGTAGTTGTCTGTTTAAATGTAATATGTTCAGAAGGACCTTCCTGACCACCTAATCTCCATCCCTTAACCTTAATTTCCAACTCCAGTCATTTTTTATTGTATTACTTTTCATTATTCCTCTTCATAGTGCTTATCAATAGCTTGTATGTTTTTTAATTTTATTATTTGGTTATTGATCTTATTTACTTCTATATTTCTATACCTTTGTAAATGCTTGGCACCTAGGAGGGACTAACAATACGGGGGCAGTGAGGGAATGTGAATAAATGAATAAACTGTACTCTGGAGCAGTGCACACAGAGGTACATACATAGTGGATAAAAGAGTAAATTATGCTTGGGAGGTGGGTGTAAAAGGAGGGGTGGAAATAATCTCCAGGGTCCATTAGAGTTATAGAATTATAGTTCCAGTACCCAGGACCCTTTTCTTTATAGCTAAATTATATTGATTTATCTTCATCATTTCTCCATGAATGCTTAAGCTCTGCCACAGTGTGTCCGACTGTGCTGAGTTTTGATTACTATAGAAGCCCTTCACAAGCATGTTCACTTGGGTAGTTGTTTGCTTGGGTAGCGCAGTTTCCTTCCCTCAACCTCGAGTGAGTAAAGGGGGCATGAGTGTGCATCTTTGTGCTGCTTTAACTCAAACTTCTCGGGAATGGACTAGGTTTTTGGAAAGTGTGGGGTGGAAAGTATAGTGAGAAGAAAAGCAGGAGATCGGGAGGTTCCCCTTAGGAATGGAAAGGGACTCAGGACTGAGGAAAATTGGGTTTACAATGACATTTGTGTCTGATGTCATCTTGATGCTGTCTTCTGCCCTTCCTTCTCTCTGTGCGTCTTTGTTGTGTAGGAGAGATCGGGGATGAGGAAATGCTTTGGAAGGAGTCATATCAGATTTATTAGACTTGAATTCAGATTATGCTTTGGAATGATCCTGGACAGATTATTTAACCACTCCGAGCCTCTCAGTTTTCTTATTTTTAAAATGCAGATAATTGCAGGTGTGAAGTGTAAATGAAATATTAATGATAAGTTAGGTCATATAGAATAGTACAGTGCCTGGTACACAAAGGTTATCAGTACGTTCATTGAGTTATTATGAGTGCTATTTATTAGTACCTGACTTCTTTGCACCTCAATAATTGTCTTCACCTTCATTCTCTTGGTGTAGCCTTTCCCTGTCCTCCTTGAGCCTTTGAAAGTTTGGAATCAGTTGTTCAGCAGTGGGCGTTAAGCATAAACATGCCCAGTGCACGTTCTATAGCTTTCTTCTTACAGAGTTTTCTAACCTAAATTTCTGCCTCTCGAGTGCATACCCCCAGCTGCTCTCACTATACTACCATAATCCAACTGGTCTATAGCTCATAAGAAGTGGTTTACTATGGCAGTGTAGACAAAGCCGAGATTTCTTTAAAACTATGATTGGAAAACACATGATAATCTTTCTGAGATGTAATGTTTGTTCATTATATATTTTAAACACTAAAGTATAAAGGACCATGCATTCAGAATGATGCCATTCATTTTGTGCTTTTTGCCAGAGTTAGCATCGCTGTGCTAATACTGCGGGTAGGACCGCTGCCAACTTCATATTAGCCTGGAACACCATTTCCTATAGTCATCTAAAATTAAATTCTGTTACTCCAATTATCACTGTGGGCACTATGTTTATTTTATACAGCCAACCTTCTGTTCTTTTTTTTCTTTTGACAATTGAATAGGGGTTAAGCTAGAATAATTTCAATAGAACGTTAGAAGTAAAATTAGGAGTGGGTGATCTCTGATTATTCTGGGGAAAAAAAACTTCAATGATATTACTTCTGCTTCCATGGTCATATTTTATAGCTGTAAATTTTGTTATCTAAAACATTATCTAGCTTCTTTTTCATATAGTCACAAAAGATAATTACCTTATTGAATGAAAGCAAAAAGTTAGATGAAAACTAACATCTATCTATTGCTCCCAGTGTTTGAGGCAATATATAGGCACTCCACATCTGTTATTTTATTTAGTCCTAACCATCTATTTCGCAGAATCATTGTACAGTTGAGTAAGTTGAGGCTCTGACAAAAATGTTTTGTCCAAGGTCATGCAAATGATGGCACTTGATTTAAAAATTCTTTATTCTCTGTGTTCAATGCCTGTGCTCCGCATTCTACCTTTCATTGAGTGAATCCTGCATTCTAGAAACTAAAGTGGGCATTTTGCTTAACTGATTTTTTAGAGTCAGATCTCATTTAGGTCTACAGCCATGAAGCTATTTTCCTTTTTCTCTCCAATCACTTCAAACATGCTAGCATGGCTGCTTTTTTATATTAGTTTGGGCAGATTGCTCTCTTTTCCAAGGACATTCAGGGAATATAAAGTCTACTTCAGACAAATTAAACTTTTATTTTTATTTTTTTCATTGATTTTTTTTAAAGAGCAAGAGAGCAAAAGAGAGAGAAAGAGACAGAAAGAAAGAGGGAGAGACTTATTGTTTCACTTATTTCTGCCTTCATTGGTTGATTCTTGTATGTGCCCTGACTGGGGATCAAGCCGCAACCTTGGAGCATGGAGACAGTATTCTAAGCAACTGAGCTACCTGGCCAGGACCCAGACCTGTTGAAATCTTTAATCTCACATCCAGCCTCTGTCTTCTGTCCGTCTCTGCCTGGGTCAGTCTTGGCCTAAGGAACTTGGGAAGCGGTGGGGTGAGGATAGAAGGTGGTTTTTCACTCCACCACTCCAGGCCACGCCTTGCTAGGTCTCTTCCTCTTCTGATGTGCTGTGTCAGGCAAGAATGAGAGAAAATGGAAGAAGCCTTTTGTGATCCCCTGGTTGCTGCAATAGGCCTTTCTTGGCTGTGATGCCCTTGGTGCAGTGTAGGTGTGGGTTCCACCTTGCCTCTGATGCTCTCTGTCCGGACCTGATGACCGCCCCTCAGAGTCGCGCTAGTTGGATTCCTGCCCTGGCTGCTGTCTCTAGACGGGGACATCAAGCTTGCCTTTCTTTAGTGGCATCTCCCTCATCCATGGGAAACTCTTTTTATTTTTTATCTTTTGCTTTGCCAAACGGTGGGACTGTAGGCTCTTCCCAACTTGGCTCTATTTCTTTTCCCTATTTAACTGTCTTTCTGGAAGCTTATTCTTCCACTAAGTCAGACACAAAGGGATGAGCCGAGATTCTTCAGCAGATGTTCACTGAGGAATGAGACAGCCAACCCCAAACTCGATGGGGTGGACCTCTCTCTCACCAGCTGGGCTTCTGCAGGGAGCACTTCCATCTCTCCTTTTCACAAAGGGGAGGGAAAAACCAATACCAACACTCTCTTCCTAGGCCGCTTACTCATTCTTCTGAAGATTTCCTTTTGATTTTCTTATATTCCTTTGCTTCTGTGAGCTGGTGATGGGGTGATGGTGGTAGTGGTTATTTAGCCATTTCTAAAGTTCTGACGATGTCTGCTCTCCTTGGCTATTCTTTTGGAATGAGGGAGCAGTCAGCTCCTGACATCTTCAACTTTTGTGTTTTGGCTCTGAGTTAGAGGCCACTGGAGAAGGTCCAGACAGCTGATTGCACATGCGTATTGTCATTTAGTCCTCACAGGGACTTTGGGTGGCATCTTCATTTCATGAGTGAGAACATTTAGACTAAAAGAGGTGAGGTGGCTTGCCCCACATTTCACAGATAGAAAATGGCAAAAAATGTGAAGGGGGATTAGAAATACAAATGTTCAGTTATAAAATAAGTCACGAGACTGCAATGTACAGCATAGTCAACACTATTGAAACAACCTGTACAATAGAGACGTAGAGTGGTGATCACTTCGTTATGTATCTTAATGCTGACTAGTTCCATTATATGCCTGAAACTAATATAATAATGTATATCAATTATATTATTACAAAAAGAAAATGGTAAGACTATGATTTAAATTCTGTCAGACTCGGCCCTGGCCGGTTGGCTCAGCGGTAGAGCGTCGGCCTGGCGTGCAGGGGACCCGGGTTCGATTCCCGGCCAGGGCACATAGGAGAGGCGCCCATTTGCTTCTCCACCCCCACCCCCTCTTTCCTCTCTGTCTCTCTCTTTCCCTCCCGCAGCCGAGGCTCCATTGGAGCAAGGATGGCCCAGGCGCTGGAATGGCTCCTTGGCCTCTGCCCCAGGTGCTGGAGTGGCTCTGGTCTTGGCAGAGCGACACCCCCTGGTGGGCAGAGCATCGCCCCTGGTGGGCGTGCCGGGTGGATCCCGGTCGGGCGCATGCGGGAGTCTGTCTGACTGTCTCTCCCCGTTTCCAGTTTAGAATCAAAAATGTATAAAATATCATTAAAAAAATAAATAAATAAATTCTGTCAGACTCGAAACAATTTATTTGCTTATTGTCTATGCACCATACTGCTATCTTCTTGACTATCTGTGATAGAAGCTAGGACATATTTACTTTCAACACAGTTAGTGCCAATGCACCAAATTAATACTGCTAATTCTTTTTCTAGGCAACTTCTTTGTAAAGACAGATTACCAACAGCTATGAAACATTAGTTATGTAATGCTAATATAATTTCCTCATTTGTTATTTTTTTTCAAACATAGCTTTCTTATAAATGATAGTCTCCAGTTCCAGGTCCACACTGCCAGTGCTCATGGGCTTATGTCATAGATTGTGCCTTAAAGGTTCGGTTATTTAAAAATGTGATTATGCTAAGAGCATATAGACTGTGTGTACTTGTGTGTATGCATGTATATGAGTGCATTCGCAGATGCTTTAACATTTTTCTCCATATGCTAATTTTGTTTTTTTCTTAGTTATAGGGATGCAGAAAAGAATTTCCACAATATCTCTAACAGATGCTCCTATGCAGACCATTCCAACAAAGAGGAAATTGAAGACGTCTCAGCAATTCTTCAGTGTTCTGCTAATATACTCGGTATATTAACTACATATTTATACAGTTATGAGAAAATGAATGAGGGGGAGAGGGAAAGTAGAGGTGTAAATGTTTTGTTTTTTACTAAAGAGGAATTTGGAGGCTGTGGCAGATTGAGACCTTGTCTTCAAGTGATGTAATTTCAACATTCCTGAAGATGTGTAAGTGGAAATGACATGTATGACATTTACGTGGAGATTGAAAAACATTATAATAAAAAACTGATATTCCATGGAAACTTCTAAATATTCACATTGGTTTTATTAGCCTCCTGTGATCCATATTTCTCTGGCACTTACTCTTGGCTTAAATTGGGGATCTTTCTGTCCTCTCAAAGCCCATACACTATTATTTCTATTATTATTACTCCATTCTTTCTGGAGGCCTTGGTTGGGGCTGGAAGGTAGATCATAGATATCCACAGTGGATTCAGAGGCAATGAAGCAGGACTTCTGCTGAGGTCTTTGTGCCCTGTGTGTTGTGATGTGTGTGTCCACCTTAAAGACACTAGTGTTTAGGACAGAATGGCTGTTTTTGGATGCTCCTAAAATGACTAAGGAGTGCTGTTGTAAACTGCACTGAGTCATGCAGCATTAAGGTACTATTGTACTACCTTAATATCTAATAATCTTGGCGTGTGAGAGCTGTGTTGTGTAGAATGCAAAGTAGATGCCACAGCAGGCATATACTTTGCCCTAATGTCTTATAGAGGATTTTAGTGAAAAATACCCCTTTCAATTTTTTTTTGTTTTTGCAAATTGTCCTTATGACTGAGATAGGAATCCATGGAGTGGTGGTGGGGACCAACAAATCGTAGTGACTGACCCCACACAGAACTCAGAATCACATCTCCCTCAGAGTCAGATGACGGAGACTGAGGCAAACTTGTCTGCCTGGTTTTCTTTCCCTTTAGGATAAGTACTTTCTCCAGGGACGTCTGAGTCCCTTCTAGAAAGAGATGCCAGGTGATCTCAACACATGAGTCCACTAGATTTTTCTAAACATATATCTCGTAGAGATACAGCTGGTCTTCACACTCAAGCTGGGCCTCCAGCCATCCATGAGTACATTTCATCCTAGGTAACTTCTGTAAACACAAGATAGTATACTAAGAACATGGAACTCTTGTGAGGGGAGGTATATAGATACATACTACATACGTAGTTTGTCTATAATAGCTGCAAGACAGTGAAAAGGAAAGCCAAAGGTTTACGAACTTCAATCTTAGTACAACTGTAGGGACGTTGTACTTACCTCCCAAGTTATTATTGGAGAAGGTGAGGGATGAGAGTGAAGGGGGCGGGGCTGGGCATTTCCCAGGAGCTGGGCACAGTTTTCTGATTTTGTCTTTCTAAGGACTCTACCATCCTTAACGTCTTCTTCTCTTGACAATTTGTGATTTTCAAGGGCTGTAGTGAGCTGAAGCCCCACTAAGAAGGATGCATCAGAATCTTGGCAGAGGGAACTGTGATATTTTGGAAAGTTGCTCTCATACAGTTTGTAAACATTTCCTTTACTCTCACATTTCCTTTCCTTTGCACTCTACCTTGAGAATCAGTGAGTTTGAGAGAGTATGAAGTGTTCAAGGTAATAAATATATAAGGAGTGTAATGGCATCTGAACTATGACTTGCAAAGGAGTGTGCCCAAGTCCTGCAAAGAAACCCTAGGACAGACAATGTGGCATGATAACCACCAGGTGGCGCTGTGTCCCAGTGCAGCTTAGTTGCCCTTCAGCAATGCCATGGGATGCAGGTTATATAGTGAGCAGAAAGAACAGTGGGTCATGTGCTACCTGATGATATTAGGCAGTGAGTAGATTTAAGGTAGGTGCTTACAATTTAGAAGGTGACTCTATAACAGGGTTTGGATTTCCATTAATATTATTTTTCTAGAAAAGAGAGATTGGGTCAGTCCCCCTCCCCCAAGTAATGATGGGTTGTTTCTAAAATGTACAAAGCACAATTTTATAAAATTTAAATTTCTGAAGAGTAAAACTAATTGCCTGCCACCTGTTGACCAGATGCTGGCCTGGATCTAACAGGTAATTTTGTGCTTAAGAGGTAGCTGTTCTCTTTTGAATGATGTCTTTTCGTAACTTGAAATAGAGACTGAGGACAAAGATAACAGCATTACTGGTCATATTCAATGAAGCATTGTTTTTAACAAGTCCTTGAACTATGATTAATCTTGGTTTGCTTAGATTTCATCTTTTAAAAAATTACATTTAAAATTTCCTGTGTAATCATTTATGAGAATGAAAGAATTGATTAACTCATGGGACAGAAAAACACTGTACAAGAAAGAAAGCCCCCCCCTTTTTTTTGAGTATGGGGGTTTGGCATGGAGAAATAGTTTCAACCCAGTTAAGAGAAATTCTGATACTTGGAAACCTTCTCCGTGGATACCAGAGGGCAATTTTCCAACTCTGATTTATATTTATATTTATCACCTTTGGGGAGAGTGGTTAGAACATTGCTGGGTTGGGATTGGGGAATATATATTTTTTCTCCCTTTCTTAATGTATTATAGAGTTATGGTAGAGACTAGAACTGTGCTCACTCATCTCTATGTTATTCATACTTTATTATAAAAAAAAAGTTTAAAGTCACAGGTCAGAAAATTAGATCAGAGTAACAAATTTTACTCTTTTCAAAATGACCATCTGTATTGATTTAATATCAACTCCTGTAGATAGTTTGATTGCTTACTGGCTTTGCAGGTTGATGATTGAATCTAGTGGTTGGCATGAAATAAAGAGGAAGCTGAAGGGAGGGGAAAGCCTTGCAGAAGCCCAGTGATGCCTCCGTCCTGTGTGTGTTCCTTCCCTGCTTCCCTAGGACTCCCTGAAGAATAAAGAAGAGGCACGCACATTACAGAGTGGTTCATGCCCACTGATGATGAGAAAGGACTTTTTCCAGGCAGCAAGATTTTTACCATGTATTTCTCTGCTGTTGGCTTAGAAACTGGTTGTTGCTATTTCTGTGTCATCATTTACGAATTAGGGATATGAAGTACAGACTGCTCCCTGTCATCTTTTTGTCTCATTTTCGTGTTCTTGTGGTCCCTGTGATACTGCAGTGGGGCCCCCTAAACAGGCTTTGAAACTCTGGGAAAGGCTATGCAAAGAGAGGGAGTTGTGAACTGTGCCCTCCCTGGTGAAGACTTTTAGTGTTACATTTATTGCTTTATTTGGTACATGTCTTTTGCATACCAAAGTGATCTTCTAATTTTGGTTGTTGGAAAAATGTAAACCTTTTCCAGCCATAATCTACAAAGCCCATTTATTTTTAGCTCCAATTAATTAGTAAAAATGTGTTTATGTGCCTTTGAGTTGCACAATCAAGCATTTTGGGGGGGGGCATTGTAACTGTTGAATGTTATGATGAAGCATCTATGATTAACCATTAAAGCATCCATACCATGTGTTGCCACCTGGTCCTGTGGTGGATTTAGGCAATGTTGGAGGGGACAGAGACAGAGCTAAGAGAGAAGGATGATAAAATACATAGGTCCCTTTGCTGTAATATAATTTAATATAAACAAGGGTTATGACTATTTCAGTTTTAATGCTATTAAAGGGTTTGTCGGTGTTTCAGCGATGACTGGAGGAGCCAGTGCAAGAAAAGTCATTCCACACTAGGATAGATATGAGAGCACTAGGTAATTGATTTACTGATGAGGTATAGCAAACTAAGGTTTGCTATTTTACTAAGATTCAGTTATTTTCTAAGTATTAATCAGTTATTTTCTAAGTACATTTTCTCTCAAAATAATCAGGAAGGACATGAATTGTGAAAGAATATTTGTTAAAGTTTTCTCTGTTTTCAAAAGTCTTCTGTTAGAGTGGGGGCTTTATTGTCTCCAGAAACTTAGCACAAGTAAACTCAGAATAAGAATAATGTTGTCATGGGATTATTTGTTGGGAAGGTGAGGAGGAGGGAGGAGATGATCTTTGGGGCTTATACCTCACAAAATTTTCCTGGTATCAGTGATTGTGAAATACTTTGAAACCAGAATTTTCCATAAAGTGTCACAGATTCCAGAATAATTAGCTGGTATGGAGCGTTTTAAATCAATTAATTATATTTTTTATAAGCAATGATTTGTTGCTTATATGTTAAGTTGCATTTACCTTTTGGTTTTATTGGGATTTGGAACATGCATTTAACAGCCTTTTAATTGGCCATAACACTGAAGAATTAGTCAGCCTTACTTAGGGTTAATATTACCTTGGGGGTTTTCCCAGAATAACTCTTACTTATATAATTGTTTAGTGAATTGGAATATGTTTAACATTTTTAGCATCTTGGAAAACTAGTTGGTGTAATAACTATTTACTGGTTGTGTTGATGAATTAAGATTGATAGCAATAAGCCTGACCAGGTGGTGGCGCAGTGGATAGAGCATCTGACTGGGAAACAGAGGACCCAGGTTTGAAACCCTGAGGTGCCTGGCTTGAGTGCAGGCTCACCAACTTGAGCATGGGGTTGCTGGCTTTTGTGTGGGATCATAGACATAACCCCATGGTTGCTGCCTTGAAGCCCAAGGTTGCTGGCTTGAGCCCAAGTTTGCTGTCTTAAGCAAGGGGTCACTTGTTCTGCTGTAGCCCCCAGGTCAAGGCACATATTGATATAAGAAAGCAATCAATGAACAACTAAGGTGCCGCAACAAAGAATTGATGCTTCTTATCTCTCTCCTTTCCAGTCTGTCTGTCCCTATCTGTCCCTCTGTCTCTGTCTCTGTCAAAAAAAAAAAAAAGATTGATAGCAATAAATTAATCCTGCCAGTATAGTTTTTGTTACTGTAACTTGATAACTGGTCAATTTTCTCTCTCATTAAAGGTAGATGTTGTTAGCCCTGGCTAGTTGGCTCAGTGCTAGAGTGTTGGCCTGGCATGTGGATGTCCTGGGTTCGATTCCTGGTCAGGGCGGACAGGAGAAGCACCCATTTGCTTCTCCACCCATCTCCCTCTTGTCTCTCTTTCTCTCTTTCTCTTCCCCCCACCTGCAGCCATGGATCAATTAGGTGAGTTGGCCCAGGCACTGAGGATGGCTCCATGGCCGCTGCCTCAGGCGCTAAGAGCTTGGTTGCTGAGCAATGGATCAATGCCCCAGATAGGCAGAGCATCTCCCTCCAGGCAGAGGGCAGTGTATTTGCTGACCTGGATACTATCTTACTCTGGAGCAAAAGTCAGAAAGACTTACTATATATTATAAAAGATTAGGGCTCCCTAACTTGGGGTTTCTCTCCTTGAGCACAACATACTGTGCCTGCAGGCTGACCCAGGCTGCTTTGTGCTGCTTGTGGGAAATTATGCTCAGGAAATTGATGCAAATACCGGTACTCTGTTGTTGTTGTTAAATTTAGCTGTATTGTCACAATATGTCATTTAATAATTCCCAACGGAGACCTAGACTCATGGTTTGATATAAATTGGAAAGAACTCATGTTTTGGTATCTGCCTACATACTTTCCCTGAAATGATTAAATGTAGTAGGTAGGCCTACAACAGGAATGAGACCACTGACTGTGGGTACTCTCCAATATGTAAAATAACACTTTAATAGAAACTGATGCTTAAATTATGCAGAACAGTTTTAGAAGATAAATGTGTTAAATCAGGAATGGGGTATGTTTTCTCTCTCCCGATAGATATATTTTTTTCTTTTAGAAGCATTTGTTTTCTGAAACTTATAATAGGCCTTTTCCTATTTTTTTTCTCCTGAATTTTCTATACTCCTTTAGCTTCTCTTTTTTCTGGAAAAACATGCCATTTTTATTCCCTTTTTTACTGGCCCTCTTTTTTTTTTTTTTTTGTATTTTTCTGAAGCTGGAAACAGGAGAGACAGACAGACTCCCGCATGTGCCCGACCAGGATCCACCCCGCATGCCCACCAGGGGCGAAGCTCTGCCCACCAGGGGGCGATGCTCTGCCCCTCCGGGGTGTCGCTCTGCCGCAACCAGAGCCACTCTAGCGCTTGGGGCAGAGGCCAAGGAACCATCCCCAGCGCCCGGGCCATCCTTGCTCCAATGGAGCCTTGGCTGCGGGAGGGGAAGAGAGAGACAGAGAGGAAGAAGGGGGGGTGGAGAAGCAAATGGCGCTTCTCCTATGTGCCCTGGCCGGGAATCAAACCCAGGTCCCCCGCACGCCAGGCTGACTCTCTACCACTGAGCAAACCGGCCAGGGCCAAGCCCTCTTATTTTATCTCTAATGCATGGTTTCCTTATTACGTTATAGCAACTCTCTGTTGGACACTCTTTGTGTGGAAAGGCCACGTTTCACAACCTAAATTCTTTGGATTGTCAGTTGTCCTCTTTTCCAAATTTTTCATTACATAGGTTTTTACTTTCTTTTCCTCTTTTTTTAAATTTAAATAATTTTTTATTTTTCAATTATATTTGACACACAATATTATACTAGTTTCAGGCGACAACCCAGTGATTACTTATTATTTCACTTACTTAATGACTATCTTGAAAATGTCATACCCACCTGGCAACATACATAGTTATTACAATATCATCGACTATATTCTCTATGCTGTACTTTACCTCACATGATTACTGTATGACAGTCAGTTTGTACTTCTTCATCCTTTCAGCTTTCTCACCCATCCCTCCAGCTCCTCTCCCATCTGGTGGCAACCATCAAAATGTTCTCTGTGTCCAGGAGTCTGTTTTGTTCTACTTGTTCGTTTATTTTGCTTTTTAGAGTCAATTGTTGCTGAATGTGTATTTATTGCCATTTTATTCATATTTATTTAAAAACTTATTTAGAAATAAAATTTAACAGGGTGACAATGGTCCATAAGAACACATGGGTTTCAGGTGAACATCTCAGTAGCATTTGAACTATTCATTGTGTTGTGTGCCCATCACCCAAAGTCAAATCATTGTCTGTCACCGTATAATTTTCCCTTTTTACTCACGCCCCCTTCCCCTTAAGTCCCCCATTCTGGTGTCCACTTCACTTTTGTCTATGTCCATGAGTCTCAGTTTTATATCCCACCTTTGTGTGAAATCATACAGTTTTTAGCTTTTTCTGATTTACTTATTTCACTTAGTATGATGTTCTCAAGGTCCATCCGTGTTGTTGTAAATGGCAATATGTCATCATTTATTATATCTGAGCAGTATTCCATTGTATATATGCACCACATCTTCCTTATCCAATCCTCTGTTGAGGACACTCTGGTTGTTCCCATGTCTTGGCCACCGTGAATAATGCTGCAGTGAACATGGGGGTGCGTGTGTCTTTGTGTACCAATGTTTTGAATTTTTCTGGTAGAAACCAGTAGAAGGTGACAGAAAACATTTTAGCCTGACCAGTTGGTGGCACAGTGGATAGAGCGTTGGATTGGGATGTGGACGATCCAGGTTCAAAACCCTGAGATTGCTGGCTTGAGCACGGTCTCATCTGGTTTGAACAAGGCTCACCAGCTTGAGCCCAAGGTCATTGGCTTGAGCAAGGGGTCTCTTGGCCTACTGTAGTACCCCCCCCCCCAGTCAAGGCACATATGAGAAAGTAATCAATGAACAACTAAGGAGCTGCGATGAAGAACTGATGCTTCTCATCTCTCTCCTTTCCTGTCTCTCTGGCCCTATCTGTCCCTCTCTCTATCTCTGTCACAAAAGCAAAATAAAACAAAAAACTGCAATGAAATACCACCTCATACCTGTTGGAGTGTAATTTTGATGGGGTTGTGGGGGAATCTGAGTGCAGCATTTACCTACACTGTCATCTTGGCCGGAGCTTTTCCTTTTCCTTTTGAGTTTATAAAAATACACTTTTAAGAGCGTCGGCCTAGCGTGCGGAGGACCCGGGTTCGATTCCCAGCCAGGGCACACAGGAGAAGCACCCATTTGCTTCTCCACCCCTCCGCCGCGCTTTCCTCTCTGTCTCTCTCTTCCCCTCCCGCAGCCAAGGCTCCATTGGAGCAAAGATGGCCTGGGCGCTGGGGATGGCTCCTTGGCCGCTGCCCCAGGTGCTAGAGTGGCTCTGGTCACAACATGGCGACGCCCAGGATGGGCAGAGCGTCGCCCCTGGTGGGCGTGCCGGGTGGATCCCGGTCGGGCGCATGCGGGAGTCTATCTGACTGTCTCTCCCTGTTTCCAGCTTCAGAAAAATGAAAAAAAAATACACTTTTAATTTTAGTACAGTTTTAGATTTATAGAAAACTTGTGAAGATGGTACAAAAAGTTCACAAATATTTCACACCCATTTCTCCTATTAATGACATCATACACTAATATGATACTTTGGTTCCAATTAATAAACATGTTGATACATTATTATAATTAACTAAATTCTGTGCCTTATTCAGATATCCTTAATTTTTACCTGTTCTTTTTTTCTACTCAAAGTACCACATTATATTTAGTTATTGTGTCTCTTTAGACTCCTTTTGGCTGTGACAGTTTCTCTCTCTCTCTCTCTCTCTCTTTGATTACCTTGAGGTTCTGAAGAGTACTGATCAGCTCTTTAAGTTGTCTGCTCTGTACTTTGACATATACCCATCATTTTGTGTGTGTGCATGTAAGTGCATGTGTGTCTGTGTGTTTTGAACTCTTCTTTATTTTTTAACACTATACAATGCTCCAGACACATTTTGTGTATTCTCTGTCCCAGTCCCAGAATCAATCATTTCTCTAAGGGATCCTAGTTTTTTAAATTGCATAATGGTATTAGAAATCACGAGCTCGGGAATAGGTGTACTAAGTTGGTTTTACAGTGTTGTGTCTAGGCTGTCTCAGCTGACAGAGCAAGGAAATGTGTATATGTGTATTATTTATATCCATATGCCCATCTATGAATATTACTGTATGTGTCCATCTGTAGCCATATTATGCTAAATATGAGTTTATACTGAAGTCTTTAACTCTAATCCATTACCATATGGATTATTCTAACACTTTCCTCTTGATTGTCTGTGGTCTCCTACGCCAACAGTGAGAAACTTGGCTCCCTTTAGCCATCCGCCTACTTAATTATTCAGTTCCAGTGTAATGTATGTTGTTTCAGAATTATTAACACACACTCCCTTGGGAAACAATTTTATCACCCTGAGTACAGTGTTTATGTGCAGTTTTGGAGTATGGAGTTACTGTATGGTGCTTTGCAGACTCCGCTCATTTCCAAGGTAATGCAGTTATCACCTTTCTACTCCACCACCTTCAATGAGATTTTTTTTAAACATGATTGTTTTATATACATATTTTTGTTTTATTTGATTTTTTATTTTTATTAAGTGAGAGGCGGGAAGGCAGAGAGACAGACTCCCACATGCACCCTGACTGGGACCCACCTGGCAAGTCCCCTACGGGGTGATGATGCTCTGCCCATCTGGGGCTGCTGGGACTTTTTTTAGCTTTGTAAGAAATGACCAAAGTGCCTTCCAGAATGGCTGTACCATTCTCTTCTTCCTCTCCAGGAAGAGGAGAAATAGCAACTGAGCTATTTCAGTGCCTGAGGCAAGGTCATGGAACTATCCTCAGAGCCTGGGGCCAATTAAATTGAGCCTTGGCTGTGGGAGGGGAAGAGAGAGAGAGAGAGAGAGAGAGAGAGAGAAGTGGGAGGGTTGGAGAAGCAAATGGGCGCTTCTGTTGTCTGTCCTGACTGGGAATCAAACCTGGGACTTCCACATGCAGGGCCGATGCTCTACCACTGAGCCAACCAGCCAGGGCCTATATACAGATTTTTAAAATCTGCACACGTTTACTTTTTGTGCCATATAATTCTATTGATAAATGCACCAGGGTCATGTGTCCACCATCACAGTGTCATTTGGTACACTTTCACTGCCCTCAAAACTCCACTGCGCTTCACTTATTCAACCCATCCGCATCCTGAAATCACTGGCAAGCATTGGAGCTGTTTGCCACTCTGTAGTTTGCCTGTTACAGAATGTCATATGGATGGAATTATACAGTGTGTAGCCTTTTCACATTGGCTTCTCTTGCTTCGCAGTGTGCATTTAAGAGTAATACATGTCTTTATGTGGCTAGAGAGCTCATTCTTTTTTTCCTCTGAATAATATTCCATCATATGGATGCACCACAGTACCTATTCACCTGTTGAAGTACATCTCAGTTTCTTCTGTCTTTGAAAATTATGAATAAACATGCTATAAATGTTCATTTGCAGTTTTTTTTAAAATGTAAGTTTTCAAGTCAGTTAGATAAATACTGAGGAGTGTGATTGCTGGACTTTTTTTAGCTTTGTAAGAAATGACCAAAGTGCCTTCCAGAATGGCTGTACCATTCTCTTCTTCCTCTCCAGGAATTGATATTATTAGTTTTTGGATTTTAGCCATTCTAATAAATGTATCTTTCCCCTTTTAATAAACAAAAATAACACCTGCTACCTCCTTATAATTTCAACATATGCAAAATATGAGAATGTTGGTTTTTTTTTTTAATTTTGTGTGGCTTTGGCTTTTCAAGATTTTATGACTGAATTTAGACACAGCTTAGAAATTCTTAGGCACTGGCTGGGTAGCTCAGTTGATTAGAGTGTCATCTTCATATGCTTAGGTTGTGGGTTTGATTCCCAGTCAGGGCACATATAGAATCAACCAATGATGCATAAATAATTATGGGATAAGAAATCACTGTTTCTCTCTCTCTCTAAAAAAACATTCTTAGATTTTTAGCATAAATGATACATCTTACCGATAAGTAGAATCTTTCTCTTTGATTTGGTAAAAAGAAAAAAAAATTTCAGAATGAATTTAGCCAGTGTTATACAGTGGGGAATGAAATCTTTTAGGTGTTTGGGTACAACTTTGAAGTGATATGACTTGTAATCCTATTTGTTGAAGATGTTTCAAGTATCAGCTGCCACAGGCAGTCTTTGCTGGCACCGTGTCCTCAGCTTGCCGTCCTCACTCCTCTCAACCCCGTCAGCGGCCAGTGAGTCAGTTCCCTTCACCAAGACTGCTGTTACTCATTTTATCCTCATAACAGGTTTCTCAAGCCTCTTAAAAAAATCTATTATTGCTCTTTTCTCAGGAGAAAGTATCACTTCTCTTGAATATCTACAAAATTCCTAACAGGGGAAAACATTATGTTTGACTTAGAAGAAAAGGAAGCACAGCTAGGTCAAGCTGGTTGTACAGGGTCACACCATTAGCTTACGGGAAGGCAGGAAGACTGACTCTCTGAGGTTACGGTCTGCCGCATTGCTCATTGACCCCTCGTCTCTTCTATGACAAAACTGTAGTCATAATTTTGTTTTTCCTCTGAGTTAGAAGTTTATTCTTTCTGTACAATGTGAAATGATTGTGGACCCATATAATTTCATATGTCAAACTCATAGCTCATTTCGTTGCCATCCCATGGAGTAAATTCACCGTGATTTGGCACATTTGCCTTTTAATTGAAATACCATTTTTGGTCTTTTGAATCTTTTAACTCAAAGGAACACACCACCTCCCTCCCTTCTTCCCCTTACTGTTTCATTTATATTTGATGACTCTTATTCATTAAATTGGTTATTTCTTGCCTATGGGTCTATTTTTTTTTTTTTTGCCTATTATGTTATTTCTGTTTTCATTGCTCTCTGATGCGTAACTAGTCATTTTCAATCAACTATACATGCTATTTATATATCCTGCAAATTAATAAAATTTTTAAGTAAGGTTAGAGTTAAATTCAAACATTATGTTACAGGAGTTGTCATCCTTATTAGCCTTGAGTTCAGCTCTTCAGTCAATTTTGTGTTTTTGACAGCATTTCTATCACAGTTTATTTAATTAATTTGGCAAATAGGAATTTATGAGTCACAAAAATGTTATTCAAATTAAGGCTTTTTATATATGGTGTACTTTTTTATCTCATTGTCAGTCTGTTTTTCAAAAGTAAATATATTGATCTCTCTTGGTTTGTTTTTCATGAACCCCATATGAAATATTACCATATGTTTTATCTTCTGCATAGAGAGCTATATGAAATATTACCATATGTTTTATCTTCTGCATAGAGAGCTATATGGGTGGTTCTGTACTGTGGATGATTTTTATCGGCGTTCCAGATTCCTCCTTTTCTATTTCTATTATCGTAATAGTAGGTAGTTAAGTGAGATGAGATTCATTTCAAATGTTGTATGATTGAGCCCAGACTTCCAATTTCTGGCCTAATAACATGCCTTTTTTTTTTCTTCTTTTTATATTTCTATCAAGTCTGGTCTTAACTTTAAGGTGAAACATAGTAATTTTCTTGTCTGAGGAAGGAAGATCTTGGTTTGGAAATACTAGTCCAAATTTCTCCCTGTGATACAAATGAACTTTATTTTAGCTGTTGTGGGCAGCTTGTGCATTGTTATCCAGCACAGTTATAGTGCAGTCTCAGTTGGGGCCGATTGTTGAGAGACCGAGAATGGTTGGGGACATGGAGGATTGGGCTTCACTCTCCGTGGAGAGAGGGGGAGTCAGAAGCAATGCTGTGGGTCCCCTTAGAAACAGTGAATCATGGTTGGTATGAGGAAGAACTCCATTTGGAGTTAGGGGAGGGTTGGTAACAGATATGGCAAGAAACCAACGCGGTGCATAATGGTAGTTGTTTGAGGGAAAAAACAGATGTGATTTTCATAAGCAAGGATGCTAAAGTAATTTCTGACTCATACATACTGGTCAGGTTTGAATCTTGTCCAGAGCTAGACAAGGAAAATAAGAGGAAAAGCCAACTCTGAAAATATCAAATTTTATTTTAAGAATTTATGTTTTTGCTTTTCTAGAGAGAAATGTTTTGCATTATTGATTTGAATGTTAATCCCAGAAAATAATTATCTCTAGATAAAAAAAACCTAGAACAGTGGATTCCACGAGTGACTGTATATAGTAAGTAGGATCATCTGGAGACATGAGAAAGAAAGAGGCCTGCAAACACTATACCTAGCTACATGTCTAGGATATTAGCAGGGATTTGTGTTTTTAAGAATGAGCTCCCTGGATCATTGTGGTGTGCAGCCGTGACTCGACGCCTTAACTCCAAGGCTGTCCCTGCTGATGGGGCAAGGATGCTTAAGAAGTTCTAGTTTAATTCTTAGAGAATTTGGTACCACATTACATTTACTGGTATTGGAGATTCTAGAATCTGGGTTATTTGTCTCATTTCTGAAGGAAGGTTGCTGCCTTGTATGTTACTCGGTTCTTTTTTACTCATTCTCCTCCTCTTCAGGATTTCTAGTTCCATCACTGAACCCTGACCAGGAACTGGGGCCCTGCTTCCATTCACAGCCTTTGGTCTTTGGATTCAGGCTAATTCTTCCTGCTAGATATTCTGTGCTCTTGTCATGCTCACTCTCCCTCCCTCCCTCCTTCCCTCCCTCTCTCCCTCCCTCCCCCTTCCTCCTTCCCTCCCTCCCTCCCTCCCTCCTTCCCTCCCTCTCTCCCTCCCTCCCCCTTCCTCCTTCCCTCTCTCCCTCCCTCCTTCCCTCCCTCCCCCCTCCCCCCTCCCCCCTTCCCCCCTCCCCCCTCCCTCTCTTTCTTTCTCCTTTCTTTTCTTTCTTGTCTCTCTTTATCTGTACCAAATCTCCTTGACACTAAGGACTGTGGTAGAGACTAAACCATGCGCTTATGATAACATTTTTTCTTCTTCTAATTTTCTCCTGTCTCTGAGTAAGTGGGCACATCCAGGTCTGGGTCGATCTCTCCTTTTCTTCATCCTGTGTCATTAACTTGGCATTGATGTGTGGTAGGTTGTTATTCAGCCAGTGTCAGAAATAGTGAGTCACATGTAGTTTTAGTACAATTCTTGCTTTAGTAACATTTGTCTCTCAACTCCTATTAAGACCAGAAATCCTATTAAGCACCAGAGGACAGATTTAGCTTAGGGGGAATAAAGTGAACAATAGAGCTGCTGTGGGAAAGGGAAGTTTATATCATATTTGTCTGTAAGCTCCCATGAAGCAGAATCACTGTAGGATCTTTACAAAGGAGAGGCCAAGGGCACAGCCTAACAACAGGTGGAGCAGTGACAGTGACCCTGATTCTCATGAGTTACTCCACTGAATGATTAGTGCCCAGAAAAGTTTTGACTAAAAATACCCGTTTGCCACCATTTATTCCATTTTTTATTTTGTTTATCCTGGTTTCATGTGTTTCTTACCATATTCTGACACCTCTTTTACCTCTTCCTTTATTTCTAGTACTTCAGACTGTTTCTCCTTTACCTTTTCCTTTTGTTTTTATACTCTTTCTTTTTTATTATTTGGATTCTCAGTTCTACATATTAATGAAAGGAGGCAATACAGATCTGCCAAGCATTTAAAGTTTTACTTTACTTTACTTTTCTTTTCTTTTTTTTTTTTTTGTATTTTTCTGAAGCTGGAAACAGGGAGAGACAGTCAGACAGACTCCCGCATGCACCCGACCGGGATCCACCCAGCACGCCCACCAGGCAGCGAAGCTCTGTCCACCAGGGGGTGATGCTCTGCCCCTCCGGGGGCATCGCTCTGCTGCAACCAGAGCCACTCTAGCGCCTGGGGCAGAGGCCAAGGAGCCATCCCCAGCGCCTGGGCCATCTTTGCTCCAGTGGAGCCTTGGCTGCGGGAGGGGAAGAGAGAGACAGAGAGGAAGGAGAGGGGAAGGGGTGGAGAAGCAGATGGGTGCTTCTCCTGTGTGCCCTGGCCGGGAATCGAACCCGGGACTTCTGCACGCCAGGCCGACGCTCTACCACTGAGCAAACTGGCCAGGGCTAAAGTTTTACTTTTCTTAATTTGTCATTCTTTTTTGCTTTTGTGCCACATTTAAGCTTAATTTTTTAGATGGCAAATTTAGTAATCAAGAAGTTCTAACTTGCTGCAAACCTATAAAACTCTAGAGGTTCTCAGTGATCATTGGGGCTTTAGACGGGCTAAATTTTATCCTTGTTTTAGCTGCAGGAAAAGGTTTATTAATCTAGAGGTGTGCACATATAATATTGTAGAGAACATTTGCCTAATTAAAGTAACATTTTTAAAGTACTTTTCCCATCAATATAAGTATTTCTTGAGTATCTACTTTTTCAGGGACTGTTCTAGGAATCAGCAGGGATAAAAACAGACAGAAAGTGGGAAGGTAGACAACAAAAGAAACATACAAATAACAAAAATGATAACTTCAGAATAAAAAAGCTCCTACTTTTATTGCTTCAGTTACCTATTTTTTAATACTGTAACGAGTTATGTTTACTCTCGGACACATTCCTTTCTTCTCGTAATTCTTTCACTCTTGTGTTACAGCATTTTTGTATTTCCCAGATATTTTCCCTGAATTCAAATCCTCATCAATCATTGACGTAATCTCTTCTGCAGACTGATTTTTTTTTTTATTGCTTCCCTGACATTTTAAATGCCCAGGGTAAATTATTTTTCACAGTCTGTCATCAGTCATTAGACAATATTGCAGTGTGCTATAAAAATGTTTCTGTGTAGTAGCAGTGCTTTCTGTGTCTCCATGTAGCAGTGTGTACACTTAGTGAAATAGAATCTTCACCTGAAGCAGGACTTCATTACTAAGTAGCTGTTTAGTTTTTTAATTGAGCTAGAAGGAGTTTAAAGTGCAATGTTTAGAAGATGATGGGATGATGCAAAACCCTGTGACTTTGACTATATGTGGTTAAAATTATTAGCACTGCCCAGATATTTAAAGTAATAATAGATCAGAGCATCCAACACACGCTAGATATTCACTTCCCCTCTTGTTGGAATAGACAAAGTATCATTTAAAAAAAAAAAGATTTTCATTGTAGCTACATATATTGCATTCTTTAAAACCTTAATTGTTGTATAGAAATAATGAGGTTTAAGTGAATTATCTTCAAATTTCAAACTTGTTTAGGGCCATAAGCAAACATAAGAGGCAGATATATGTCATCTCAGGTCTGCTATCTAAGATCTCCTTAACATCCCTGTCCGACCCCCTTAGTCCCAGCAAACTCTCACATATACTTCGATGCCATCATGTACCTCACAGTCCTGATCCTTTGGGAGAAGAACCTTAAATTAAATGAGAAGATGAATCTAGTTGTCAATGGGAGGCAAAAATCTACGTAACAGTGGTATTCGCAAAGCAGCATTTCTGCCTTTACAATATATCAGTGTTAGGCAGATATGAGGGACTTACGGAGTAGAGGAAATCTTAGTACCAGCACATAGGGGCTTGACTGCATTGCCTCATTCTTATTTATGTTAAGTCTTTGCATACTTTTGATTAGTGAAAAAAGGATGTTAGTAAGCTTTACTGCAGTATAGGATCTGAAGACAGCAGAATTTAAGTTTATTGGCTCATTGTTTATAAAGAAGATTGCCCACAATTTGCGATTTGCACTTAGCACAAGGTTACCGTAGTCGTGGGCTAAAAAAATTCTCAAATATCTATTTGCCTTCTAGGGCGCTGGGCCAACCGTTTCACTGTTAGTGGGATAGAAAAACAAACTATGTTGACCTTTGACATCCTTCTGGAAGCTAGAAAGGAAATAGCAGCAATATTCTGGCAAGGTTTGGGAATAAGCTGAGAAAAGCCAGCATTTTAAAAAAAACTTTTAATTATGACTCATTTCTGCAGTGCACTAAAGAAGCACTTTGAAAATGATGTGGCGTCTTTCATTGTGTGTGACTTTAAGATCTTACCGCATTGGAATATCTTTTTTCTGTCAAGGTCTGGATTTGATTGACCTTTTGGGTAATGCATTTTTGTTTGCTTTCAGATATTAAGAAAGATCTCTCATATAACCTTTTGTTTTCTTTAGCAGTTAAAGAGTAGTGGGAAAATGATAAAAGTTTTCTGGGAAAAAGAAGAGCTCCAAATTCAGACAGTTTTGTTTTACATCTCCTTTGGGTCAGGAAGCCCCAGGCTTACCTTCTGAGATATTTGTAAGAACTAAGTAAGTAGGTAGTGCAATTTTCTTTCTCCTGCTTCTTTAGTTTCCCTGCCTGTCTTAGGAAGTGAAGTGCCCTCCTTTTGTCTCCTCAGCCTAGGCCTGCCCAGCGGGGGGTGCTCTCTTTTGGAGATTCTAGGGGAAGGAATGTGAGTGACAGGGCATCGGTGGAAATGAGCGAGGTTTGCCCAGAAGGCATGGGTGAGACCAGCCTGACTTCAGAAATGATTCTTGCTGGGTCATTTTAATAGACGAGAACAATGCCCTGGCTGGTGGCTCAGTGGATAGAGTGTCAGACTGGCGTATGGACATCCCGGGTTTGATTCCCAGTCCAGGCACACAGATGAAGTGACCATCTGCTCTCCGTCTTTTCTCTCTCTTTCCTTCCCGTAGCCAGTGGCTTGAGGGTGTTGAGGATAGCTCAGTTGAAGCACATCTGCCTCAGGTGCTAAAAAATAGCTCAGTACTCAAGCATTGGCCACAGATGGGGGTTGCCAGGTGGATCCACATCAGGATGCATGTGGGAGTCTGCCTCACTAACTCTCCTCCTCTCACCTAAAAATAAAATAAAATGAATAAATAAATATAATATATGAGAACAAGAAAATAATCTTATACCTCTAAGATCTGCCATTGCTTCTTACTAGATATATCATATCCAACTTAATGTCCTGCTTCCTTATCTGTTCCAAATTTGAAGATTTGGCTTTTCATTAAGTTCTTTTAATTTCTGACACCCTTGTTCATGAATTTGTGATGTGTGTCCTGGTGCAATAATAACAAACTTTGTTTATTGTTTTCTAGTTGACTCTGAATGCTTTTATTAGCTATTATTTTATTTTATTCCGCCGTAATTTTTTTTTTAGACGAGATCGGGTGCATTCAGGGTGGTATGGCCGTAGACAGTAATTGTCCTTTTTAGTCCTGCTGCTGGCTTCTGCATAAAAGAGGGTCTAATGCATACTCACATGTGCTCTCACTGTTACCGCCAGCAATACTTTTGCTTTGGAATGGCAACAATTTAAGAATCTAAAGCCAAGGGCTTCACATATTTTCTACATTAGCTACATTTTCTACTTAAAAAAAAAATTATTGGGGTAACATTGGTTAATAAAATTATTGTATATATAGGTTTCAGGTGTACAATTCTCTAATACATCACTGTATACTGTACTTTAAGGAACACCCCTGAGTTTAAGTTAAAAATCTAAAGCAACCTGAATATTCATTTACTCATTTATACATATATTCAACAAATATTTATTTTATACAGGGTGCCAGCATTAGGTAGGTTCTGATTTAGTCAGCCAAATACAGTAGAATTAGCTACAAAGTTACTTGCAGACCATTCTGTTCTCTTTGTGCCTCTCAAACATTCTAATTTGAGTTTTGGAGCAATGACACCATAATAAATAAAACAATCTGTCCCTATTTTTTATTATCCTGATAGTACATCTTACTATTGGACTTATGTCTACAATAATATATAAAGCCTTAATATCAATAGACTAAAAACCTTCTTCATATATTTATTTTAATAATGGCCCCCACTTCAGATTTTTTTTTAAAGGAATAATTTAAAACAACAAGAAGAAACATCTGATAATGGCTTGATGTTTACTGAGTGCTCTTTAAACTGACAAAATATTGGCAACACCAACAATCCAACTATAAAGACATGGTCAATTAAAGTATGATAAATCTGCTTACAAGAACATTAAATAACTCCTTCAAAGAGAAAATATTTATGATGTTGTCATAGTGCTGGTTCCCCAGGAAACACTTGAATTGGAGATCTGTGTTCAGGAATGCTGTTGGATGGTACCCTCAAGATCAGTGACCCAACCAGGCAAACCACGTTAGCTTTCAAGGCCTTTGTGAGGTTTAGAGCTCCACCCTCTCGAGTCATCCTTTTCCATAAAAGGTAGCATGCGTTTGCAGCTTTGTGGTTTTATCAGACTCTTCCCCTTGAGGATGTGAAGAAAGTGGAATGGGAGAGGGAGAAGTAGAACTGCTATGTGACTCAGTCACAAGGGCCTCAGCTCATCTCTTCAGAAGTGCCCCACTGAGGTGAAGAAGCCTGTCTTTGTATGACACCTGACTACCTCCCAAGGTAACCATTGTTGGGTGCAAACTGCCCTGGGGACAGGACCTGGGGCCAGACAGCTCTCTTCACCTGATGGCAGTTTCCTAGAGCAAGACAGTCCAGAACTGACAGCTCTAAACACTCTAAGCACCCACTAGGGATGAAATCTTACATGGAAACAAAAAAACCAAACCCAAAGTGTTTTTATGTACATGACCACTTTATGAATCCAACTATGTGAAATATGTTATGAGTGATTAAAAATGCTGGAAGGAGACACAAAAATAGTGGACCCAGACATGTTACAAAAGTGAAAGAATTTATAAGAATATAACCCTTTCACCAAATAAACCATGAAATCAAACAGATTGTAGTTTCCCTTCCAATAATGGAAGAACTCAGTTGTATATTGTCTCCTCTTCCAATGGTAAAAATGGACTATTTTTAAATAATTCTTGCATGTCCCAAGCTTTCCTTTATGTTCTCTTTGCAGAACATGGCTGGGAGTGGTATGATAGACATAGCTCAGTGTTCCTGTCAGATCCACTTTGAGACACAAACACATAGAAATGACTGCTCTGCCTGGGATGCCACATTCAGCCATTCCGGGGGTGGCCTCACCCATGAAGCAGAGGAGGCAGTGGTTATGCGTTCAGTCCCTACATATGCCACTGATACTTTTTTCCACAGCGCAAAATTGCTTCCCTACCCAGCTCAACATCTTCTAGATGCATGATCAAAGAGGAAATGGAGATGAAAAATGTGAATAAGCAGGACAAATAAATCAAATATGATACAGGGAAATAGCTTGAAGTGTATACTCTAGTGCGGAGGAATAAAAGCAGACATCCATTTCCCCAAGTTAGAGCATATGTACGCAAGAGTCTGTAGCCCTGGCCTAAAAGCGTCTCATGTTAATGCCTCTTCTCTGAAATAGATCTTCTATATCTCTGATGCTTTCTTGTTTCCTTCCAAATCATGACTTGTCCTTCTAAGTCACACATACAGTGCCTATTTTCTAATGGATCCGTACCTTTTATACCTATAAAATTGTTCTGTAGAGCTGCCTTTAATGCATTTTGAATTAGTTCTTTGAAAACAAGATGAGAAAACAATGGAGAACATGAGAGATTTTCATGTACTTGAAAGGATTTCTGTGAGGAGAGCAGGTAGTTTTGTTCAGATCACCACAGAGGATATAATAGAATTAGTTAACTCCAGTTATAGGACTAGATTTTGCCCTGTTGGAAAGAAGGAGGTGCTTTGTGATGACAAGAGTCAGTATCACCGGTGGCATGGAAGCAGAGGATGGGTGACTACCTGTTGGGAAAATTAGTTTGTAAAATTTGTATTTTTTGAGTTTGCTCACTTGTATTCTTAAAAAATGGTGCTGGGCAGCCACGTGTGTGCTTGCCCCCAGAAGAGGGCAGTTGATTGCAAATTGCAGATTGCATTCTTGATTGGGAGGGTCCATAGTTTTGCTAAAGTTCACTGGAGGAGGTGTCTGTGAGGGACCAGGTAGTTTTTGCAAGGAGAGTGGAGAGAATGCAGAGTGCTGCAGGAGAAGCCATGTTGGCAGGGAAAGAGAAGGTGTGCAGACGGGGAACCAGAGAGCTGAGGGGCTTTGAGAGCTCCGCTGAGACTGGTGGGGCCTTTGATTCTAGGAGAAACTGGAGAAGATTCTTCTGGTTGTGGAACCAGAGAATGTGTTAGGGCTTTGGGAGCCCTGAGTGAAAGGGAAGTGTTTTCCCAGTGTGTTTGCTCATAGGCTGGTGAGAGACTTTAATAAAGGAATGGCCCACCATCCTCTGGCTCTGCTGTTTCTTTATCGTCTGCCCGAATTCAATGAGAACCTGCATGTGCATGGCCACAACAGCAGCGGCCCCTGGCCTTACTCTACCTTTTTGGGCCACCCTGTGTTCAGGGAAGTTGAACTGAGTTGCCAGTGAAGTTCCAGTGCACTTGTTGGCTTCATGAACTGACACGTGAAATGGTATATTTACAAATTCTCTTTTAAATAAATATACAGTCATGTGTTGTCATTCTCCAGAAGTATAAAAGTATTAGGATTGCTTGCTTGTGAATGTTTTAAATGCTGTCAGACACTACTGTAATAACTACATCATGGACACAGGATGTTGTACTAATTTTTGTCACATATAGAGTCTGAATCTATTTGGCTAATGAAAACATGGGTTGGCAAAAGTAGGTTTACAGTTGTTCTGTGGAAAAACACAGGTTGTGATTACTACAGTAGCTTTATTAATCATAAGAATCACAATGGCACCGAGGTACTCACAATTAATTGTAAACCTGCTTACCTGCTTTTGCCCACTCCATGGGCCTTTGGCAAAACATTTATTACCTAATTCAGTAGGAAAGTTTAAAGATTATTCAGACTTTCATTATTTTAATTTCTCTACCGCAACACAATTTTTATTCCAAATGTTAATCCTCTCTGTACAAATTGGACAGAGGCATAGCTCCCAGGACTGGGTTGGAGCAGTTGAGGAATGGGAATCACAATTTAGCAACTGTGAAAAGCATAACAATTAAAGAGGCATTAGCAGTGTTTAACAGCTCTGAGTAACCCCCTGCGGATTCATCCTTGTGGAAATTATGCTATCCTGCTGCCTCTATTGTGGCCTCCAATTTGAATAGGGCTGGTCATCTACAGCAGAAGACAGAATTCATTTATATGCATAATAATTCCCTCTTAGCTATCAGCTAAAAGACTGATAAAAAAGTGCATGTAAGAGAAATGATCTTACACATCTCTGTAGGGAGATTGAAATCCCATGAGCCACTGCAGTATTTTCACAATATTGGCAGATTGCGTTTCGGAAGCAGGGGCCAGGTGTGGGCACAGGGCTGGGGCGGGTGCTCCTGCAGCTCCGCTGTGTAATTAGCTCATGTCTGTGCATTCTTTGACTCTGTACCACACTGCTCCTGGGCTGTTGGTTTAGTGTCTTCCACAGCAACCTGCCAGGGTGCTGGGGAAGGAAGGCTGAACAATGTGATGAACTCTTAGCCACCGGACAGGTGGCCAGCCTCCGACAGCAAGCATAGCACAAAGCCCTGATAAAGTTGCCTGATTATACACGTACTGCCTTGAGTCCATTTTTTTTTTCTTTTCCTGCTGTTGCTCTTTTTAAAAAATTTTTATTAGGGTAACATTAGTTAATAAAACTATATAGGTTTCAGATGTACAATTCTAAATCATCTGTATATTGTCTTGTGTTCACTACCCTACGTCAGTCTCCTTTCATCACCATTTGTCCCCTCATGCCCTCCTTCACCTACTCCCATCCCCCCCTTTGCCTATGGAAATCACCATGCTCTTGTCACTGTTCATGATTTTTATTTTGCTTAATCCTGTCACTTTTCTCACCCAGCCCCATTCCCCCTCTGACAGCTGTTTCTGTTTTGTTAGTTTCTTTTGTTCATTAGATTCCACATATGAGTGAAATCATATGGTACTTGTCTTTATGTGACTGGCTTATTTCACTTAGCGTAATGCTCTCCAGGTCCATCCACACTGTTGCAAAAGGTAAGATTGTCTTCTTTTTTTATGGCAAAGTAGTGTATACCATTGTGTAAATTGTACCACAGCTTTTTTATCCACTCATCTACTGATGGGCACTTGGACTGTTGCCAGGTCTTGGCTATTTGTAAATAACACTGCAGAGAACACAGGTGTGCATATATGCTTTCAAGTCAGTGTTATGGTATACTTAGGATATATTCCCAGGGGTGAAATTGCTGGATCATATAGCAGTTCTATTTAAATTTCTTTGGGTAATCCCATACTGTAAGGCAGGTTTCCCCAAACTACAGCTGCGGGCTGCATGTGGCCCCCTGAGGCCATTTATCCAACTCCCTGCCGCACTTCCCGAAGGGGCACCTCTTTCATTGGTGGTCAGTGAGAGGAGCACTGTATGTGGCAGCCCTCCAACGGTCTGAGGGACAGTGAACTGGCCCCCTGTGTATAAAGTTTGGGGACTCCTGCAGTGTAAGGTATTTTCCCGCCAAGGAAGAAAGAAGGACGTAGCCAAGTGTGGACAAGCAAAAGCATTATTTAGAGCGCATCCTGGGCGAGGTTCACTGGTCCCCAAGACGGGCCAGGGAAGTAGCAGTTTCTCTTGCCCTGGAGCAGAGTAATTTATAGCTTTGGTAAGGTGGTGTCGGGTTGATAAGACGTGGCAAAATTTTATTGGCTGACAGATTTTTCAAAATGCTCCTGTGCCGTTTCTTTTGGTGGTCATGGGTGTGGGCGGTTCGGCCAAAGTCCCCAGACCTGGTTCCTCGTGTGACCTTTTCCCATTGTCAGCTGAACTCACACATACTGCTTTCTGCAGTGGCTGCACCAATCTGCATTCCCACTGACGGTGCTCGAGGATGAAGGTTCACTTTTCTCTACTTCCTCGTCAACACTTGTTTTTTGTTGATGTATTACTGACAGCCATTATGACAGGTATGAGGTGATATCTCACTGTGAAGTGTCTTTTCAGGTCCTTAGCTATTTTGTGTGTGTGTGTGTGTGTGTGTGTGTATGACAGAGAGAGAGATAGAGAGAAGGACAGATAGGCACAGACAGACTGGAAAGGAGAGAGATGAGACGCATCAATTCTTCATTGCAGCTCCTTAGTTGTTCATTGATTGCTTTCTCATATGTGCCTTGACTGGGGTGGGGGGGCTACAGCAGAGCAAGTGACCCTTGGCTCAAGCCAGCAACCTTGGGCTTCAAGCCAGCAACCTTTGGGCTCAAGCCAGTGACCATGGGGTCATGTCTATGATCCCACACTCAAGCAAGCGACCCCGTGCTCAAGTGTGAGCCCATGCTCAAGCTGGTGATCTTGACGTTTCGAACCTGGGTTCTCTGCTTCCCAGTCCAATACTCTATCCACTGCCTGGTCAGGCCTTAGCTATTTTTAATTGGATTGTTTATTTGTTTTTTGGTGTTGAGTTTTATAAGTTTTTAAAATTAATTTTGGATAGTAGCTCATTATACATGTGTATTGGTGAATATGTTCTTTATTTTAGTGGGTTGTCATTTCATTTTGTTGGTGGTTTCCTTTGCTGTGCAAAACTTTTTAGTTTCATGTAGTCTCATCTGTTTATTTTTTACTTTTGTTTCCCTTGCCTGAGGTAAATTATAAGAAAAAATATTGCAATGAGAAATGTGTGAGGTTTTACTGCTTATGTTTTATTTTAGAATTTTTATGGATGTGAGTCTTATATTTAAGTCTTTAATTTATTTTGAATTTATTCTTGTGCATGGTATAAGAAGATAGTTTAGGGTTTTTTTTTTGCATGTATCTGTCCAGTTTTCCTAACACCATTTATTGAATAGATTATCTTTACTCCCTTGTCTGTTTTTTTGCCTCCTTTGTCAAATAATAATTGATCATAAGGGTGTGATTGATTTCTGGGTTCTTCTGTTCTATTGATATATGGGTCTGTTTTTATGCCAGTACCATGCTGTTATGATTACTATGGCTTTGTAGTATAGTTTGTTTTTAGGTAGCAGGATTCCTCCAACTTTGTTCTTCTTTCTGAAGATTACTGTGGCTATTTGTAGTCTTTTGTGGTTCCATATAAATTTTTAGAATATTTGTTCTGGCTCTGTGCGATATGTCTTTGGTACTTTGATAGGAATTGCACTGAATCTATAGATTGCTTTGGGTAGTTGGACATTTCATTCAAGGTGTTTTATCCATGAATGTGGTATGTACTTTCACTTATTTGTATCTTTTTCAGTTTCATTCTTTAATGCCATAATTTTCTTAGTAAAAAAGGTCTTTTTTTTTTCTTTTGTGCATGCAGTACAGGAGAAACATCAATCATGTTTGTAGCACCTTAGTTGTTCATTAATTGCTTTCTCATGTGTGCCTTGACCTGGGGGCTATAGCAGAGTGAGTGACCCCCTTGCTCAAGCCAGTGACCTTTGGGCTTAAGCTAGAGACCATGGGATCATGTCTGTGATCCTACACTCAAGCCCACAACCCCGTGCTCAAGCTGGTGAGCATCCCAGGTTGATACTCTACCCAGTGTGCCAGCACTGGTCAGGCTCTGAATGGAAATCCTTTACATCTTAGATTAAACTTATTCTTAGGTATTTTATTTTTGATGCAACTGTAAATGATATAGTTTTTTTATAGTTTTCCTTTCTGATAGATTATTATTGATATATAAAATACAACTGATTTCTGGATATTTATTTTGTATTATGCTACTTTACAAAATTCATTTATCAGTTCTAGTAGGTTTTTGGTGAAGTTTTTAGGGTCCTCAAATTTGTCTGTTTCTTAGTTTTCATTTCTGTTTCTTTGTTGGCAAAGAAACAAAAGTTCATCAAATAATTAGCATTCACTGTTATTGTTTAAAAAAATTTTTTTGTGACAGAGACAGAGAGAGGGACAGATAGAGACAGACAGACAGGAAGAGAGAGAGATGAGAAGCATCAATTCTTCATTGTGGCATCTTAGTTGTTCATTGATTGCTTTCTTGTGAGTGCCTTGACTAGGGGCATCCAGCAGAGCGAGTGACCCCTTGTTCAAGCCAGCGACCTTGGGTTTCAAACCAGTGACCTTTGGGATCAGCTGGCGACTGGGGGATCATGTTTATGATCCCATGCTCAATCCAGTGACCCCATGCTCAAGCTTGTGAGCTCACACTCAAGTCAGTGACCTCGGGGTTTTGAACCTGGGTCTTCTGTGTCCCAGCTCGATGCTCTATCCACTGTACCACCTCCTGATCAGACTCACCATTTTTAAATTAGTTATTTAGCATAACTTTCCCATGTGTGTATAAAAAGTTCTGCCAGCAAGTATCAAAGGGTATGAAAAACAGCAATGGAAAAACCACACATAAATATTCTATGTGAATATATATGTACTCTATATATTATATAACATATAAATGTATAATACATTGACATATGGTGAACCATACAGCTGTATTTATTTATTCATCATTAATTGATTTATTCTTTTTTTTTTAAATAGAATCTTTTTTTAAATTTTTTTATTCATTTTAGAAAGAAGAGGGAGAGAGAGAAAGAGAGAGAGAGAGGAGAGACAGAGAGAGAGAAGGGGGGGAGGAGCTGGAAACATCAACTCCCATATGTGCCTTGACCAGGCAAGCCCAGGGTTTTGAACCGGCGACCCCATCATTTCCAGGTCGACGCTTTATCCACTGTGCCACCACAGGTCAGGCCAATTGATTTATTCTTTTATCTAATCACTAAAAAAATTCACTACAAACAGGGCACTGTGCAAGGGCTTAGGATGACAATTGTGTTCTTCATTTAACTTCTTGAATACTCCATATTGGTTTCTCTTTCAGGGCCTTTCCATAATGTTCCATTGGTCTGCAATGGTTTTCTTTCCTTTCTTGTCTGCTCCTTTTTGTCATTTTTTAAAGGAAACTTTCTTTGACCCATTAGATTACATTTGGATCCTGTTGGATGCTCTCATAGCATTCTCCACTCTATCATTACACCTGTCATCCAGTGTTTTCTGGAACAGTTGTGGGGTTATGTATATAATTACTGGATTATTCTATCTTTCACATAGCTCATTAGGGTGAGATCCATTTCTATTCTGACCACTATAGTATCCCCTGTGCTCAGCACTGAGAGTGATACAGAGTGTTCTCATTTTTTTTTATATAAAGAAATGTGTAAGTGGTGAGCTTTTGTCATCAGAGAGGTTAAGTCTGTTTGAGTGGGCGAACAAGCAGTTGCGAGATAAATGCTAGGATGGAAGTAATTACAAAGTGCTTTGAAAGCTGAGAAACTAGATTCATCTAGCTCAGTCTTGGGAGTGTCAAGGAATGATCTGCATGATGAGTCTAAGCAGATAACTAGTTAAGTGGGGCAGCTGGGAGAACAGAATTCTATTAAAAAATAAAAGCAAACACAAAAGTAACAGGTACAGAAGAAGCCTGTAAGTGAGAGGGAGATTGTTGAGCATGTTCAGGAAAGTCCACGTGGTTCATCATGGCTTGTGCAGAGATGACACTGGGAGAGTTTTCTTTTTATTTGGTGCAGATTTCACATTTCTATCGTCTTTTGTTGCTTTCCTGTGACCGGTCAAAAGTGCACCATGACTTTACGAACAGACTGTATATGTACCAAAGCTTGTTAATCCACTTGTCCACTGACAGACACTCGGGCTGTTTTCAGATCTTTGCTATTGTGAACAATGCTGCCATAAACATGGGGGGAGGTGCATTTCTCCTTTTGGAACAGTGCTATGGTGTTCTTAGGGTATATTCCTAAAAGTGGGATAGCTGGGTCAAAAGGCAGTTCGATTTTTAATTTTTTGAGGAATCTCCATACTGTTTTCCACAGTGGCTGCACCAGTCTGCATTCCCACCAGCAGTGCAAGAGGGTTTCCTTTTCTCCACATCCTTGCCAGCACTTACTCTGTGTTGTTTTGTTGATGATCACCATTCTGACTGGTGTGAGGTGGTATCTCATTGTGGTTTTAATTTGCATTTCTCTAATGATTAGTGATGTTGAGCATTTTTTTCATATGCCTATTGGCCATCTGTATGTCCTCTTTGGAGAAGTGTCTATTCATTTCTTTTTCCCATTTTTGGATTGAATTGTTTGTCTTCCTGGTGTTGAGTTTTACAAGTTCTTTATAAATTTTGGTTATTAACTCCTTATCAGACATATTGTTGAATATATTCTCCCATTGTGTAGTTTGTCTTTTTATTCTGTTCTTATTGTCTTTAGTTGTGAAAAATCTTTTTAGTTTGATAAAGTCCCATTTGTTTATCCTGTCTTTTATTTCACTTGCCCGTGGAGATAAATCAGCAAATATATTGCTGCGAGAGATGTTGGAGAGCTTATTGCTTATGTTTTCTTCTAAGATGCTTATGGTTTCACGGCTTACATTTAAGTCTTTTATCCACCATTATTTGCAGATAATATGATATTGTATATGGAAAACCCTAAAGTCTCAGTCAAAAAACTACTGGACCTGATAAATGAATTCAACAAGGTGGCAGGATATAAAATTAATACTCAGAAATCAGAGGCATTTTTATACACCAACAATGAACTGTCAGAAAAAGAAATTAAGGGAACAATCCCCTTCACTATTGCAACCAAAAAAATAAAGCACCTAAGAGTAAATTTAACCAAGGAGATTAAAGACTTGTACTCAGAAAATTATAAAACATTGATAAAAGAAATCAAGAAAGATACGAACAAGTGGAAGCATATACCATGCTCATGGTTAGGAAGAATAAACATCATTAAAATGTCTATATTACCCAAAGTAATTTATAAATTCAATGCAATACCAATTAAAATGCCAATGACATACTTTAGAGATATAGAACACATATTCCAAAAATTTATATGGAACCAAAAGAGAACCTGAATAACCTCAGCAATCTTGAAAAGGAAGAATAAAGTGGGAGGTATCACACTTCCTGATATCAAGTTATACTATAAGGCCATTGTACTCAAAATAGCCTGGTACTGGCATAAGAACAGGCATATAGATCAATGGAACAGAACAGAGATCCCAGAAATAAACCCACTCCTTTATGGACAACTGATATTTGACAAAGGAGGTAAGAGCATACAATGGAGTAAAGACAGTCTCTTTAATAAATGGTTCTGGAAAAATTGGACATCTACCTGCAAAAAAATGAAAGTAGACCACCAACTTACACCATTCACAAAAATAAACTCAAAATAGACTATTGATTATAATGGCCTAAAGCAACATATGTAATGATATTTGGGATAGGGAGACTAGCAGAATGTCATAGATGTGCATCACACACACACACACACGCACACACACACGCACACACACACATTTTTACAAAATAAAATTGTTTTTTATACATTATTCTGACAGTGTTAACTTAGCTTTATATCATACAAAATCAAATATGTTTTTGTCTTTTTTGTATGTTTTTTTTTTTGCTAGTTTTGGTTCAGGCACACATGTACTCTGCTAGATTTTGCTCTAAAACATTTATTGTTTTTTTACATTTTAAGATCATAACTGATCTGGAATTTTGCTGTTGTTGAGATGGGATTTAATTTTATTGTTTTTCCATTCTTCATTGACTTAAAACACCACTTTATAATATATTGAAACTTCTTTATTATTTTTTTAAGTTAGAAAATTATTTTCAACAGGGTGACACTGACCAATAACTGTACATAGATTTCAGACAAATATCCCTCTATCATTTGAATAGTTAATTATGTTGTATATCTGTTATCTAAAGCAAAATCATTTTCTGTCACCTTATATTTGTCCCTCTTTTTACACTTCCCTCAACCTCCTCTTTTATATCTTCCTCCCCTGGTAACCACTGCACTCTTATCTATGTCCATGATTCTCAGCTTTATATCCCACCTATGTGTATAATCATACAGATTTTAGATTTTTCTGATTTACTTATTTCACTCAGTATAATGTTCTCAAGGTCCATCCATGTTGTCGTAAATGACCCTATGTTGTCATTTCTTTTGGCTGAGTAGTATTCCATTGTATATTATATGCACAGATTTACTTTTGAATTTACCTATTCTCTATCATGATTTAATATCCTTTGATTTTTCTTATGGAAATAAAAATTTTAATTATAGTATATTGTATTTATGGCAATATCTGATTCCTCCCCACTAATCTTTCTAATCAAGCATTTTGGGGCTGTTCCTGGCATTCTTACATATGCATTTAAAATTACTATATTGATGACTTGTTGAGACTTTAATTGGCAATACATTAAACTTACCTATTAATTTTGGTATAGTTGATATTATTATAAGGTCTTTGCATCCTAAAATATGAAATATTTAAAAAATTTGTTCAGGGCCCTGGCCGGTTGGCTCAGCGGTAGAGCGTCGGCCTGGTGTGCGGGAGACCCGGGTTTGATTCCTGGCCAGGGCACATAGGAGAAGCGCCCATTTGCTTCTCCACACCCCCCCCCCTCCTTCCTCTCTGTCTCTCTCTTCCCCTCCTGCAGCCAAGGCTCCATTGGAGCAAAGATGGCCCGGGCGCTGGGGATGGCTCCTTGGCCTCTGCCCTAGGTGCTAGAGTGATTCTGGTCTTGGCAGAGCGACGCCCCGGAGGGGCAGAGCATCGCCCCTGGTGGGCGTGCTGGGTGGATCCCGGTCGGGCGCATGCGGGAGTCTGTCTGACTGTCTCTGCCCGTTTCCAGCTTCAGAAAAATACAAAAAAAAAAATTTTTGTTCAGTTTTTGTTTTCTGTAATAAGATTTAATAGTTTTCTTGATATAAGTTCTAAACTTTTCTTATTAAATGTAGTCCTATGATTTTACAGTTCCCCATTTCTGTTTCTCAATCCTTACTGCTATTGTACAGAAAAGCTGATTCTTTCTATATTTACTTTATATTAAACTATTTACTACATTTTCTTATTAATCTAGTAGCTTTTTCTACAAAATATATATTGTAAATATTTTGATCACAAAAGAAACCTAAAGCAATGAAGAATATATACTGCTCACAAAAATAAGGGAATATTTCAAAATGAATATAAAGCTATAAAATATCTCCTAATTTTTGTGAGCAGTATATTTTAAATGTTTTGATCACACACACACGAAATTAAAGCAAGAAAAGAGCTTCAAAATTAAAAGACTGTCCAGGTTTTTAAGTGAATAGTATTTTATTTTCAAATCTTTTACCATTTGCTGGAACTGCCAAGATAATTTTGAATAACAATGGGGATAGCAAGCATGGTTGACTAATTTCTGACTTTAGTTGAAATGTTTTTAATATTTTACTATTTAGAATAAGTTTCTGTTCTGGTTTTTGGGAATCTGCATTTATTATAGTTGAGTAGTTTTGTGCTATCATCATTTTATTCAAAAATTTTATTAAAACTGGTGAATTTCAGAATTTTGTTACTTTACTGACACAATCATATTTTTCTTATTTAATTTTATAACTTATAATTTATGCTGACAAATTATTTTACTATTGAACACTTTTCATTTCTGATATAAATGCCACCTAGTCATAATTTTTTTTTTAATATATAAATTTCTAGGCTCTATTTGCTAGTATTTTAGTGTATGTTCAGAAGAGAAATTGGCCTTAGTATACTATACAGAATTTTGGCATTAAAGCTATGCTGCTTTCATAAAAATGATTGTGTAGTTTCAATTCTTTTCTATGGCCTTGACATACTGAAGTGTCTTTGGAATTATATGGGATTTTCAAAGGCTAGCCAGAAGTCAGGTTTCCCATTTCTTCTTGGGCCAATTTTTGTCATTTATATTTGTCAGAAAATTTTCCATTTACCTATTTGTTAGCAGATCATTACATGATTCTTTTCTTTATTCCTGTATTTTATAATATGTATGTGTGTCTTCCTTTTTATTTCTAATTTAGTAGACCTTTTCTTTTTATTTCTTAATTGCTGCTTTTATCTATCAATTTTAAAAAATAACATAATTTTCTTAATTAGAAGATTTTTATTTATTTTTTGTGGCTGAAAATATTTGTGACATATATTTATTGTAAAATTTTTGCTGAGCCTCAGATTTTTGAATAAAGTAGTCTCTTTTCACTGATTTCTAAAAGTAATAATTCAATTTTAATTTTCTCTTTAATTCAATAGAGTGTACCGGTTAGCTTCCAAATAGATAAGGTTTTTGGTCACTGTTATATATTTATTTACTAGAATGCCTGGCAGTCATACAAAATGACCGCTGTTCTAGATATTATAAATTGTAATTAAAATGATTTGTGCAAAGGTGTCTGCTAATTCAAACTGAATTACCCAGGGCAGGCGGCGAGGACGCCCCTTTGCTTACTGCCCCATGGGGTTTCCCCCTTCTACTTGCTTAATTGCTTAAAGTAGAGTGCAATGAAGGAAACCACTGGTGGTACATTTCTTAAGAGCCACCGCTAGCTCAATAAATAAAGGTGATTTAAATAATAAAATGTTAATTCACATGTCAAAGATCTCTTTGTACACATTTCTTGTGTAGATCTTTCCATCATTTTTAAGCTCTCCTTGCAGAGGACCATCAATTATTTTTAATTTTACGTCCGTTCTTTCACGAACTCTTGAACAGGCAACATAAAGTTGACCGTGTCCAAATGCAGGCTCAGGTAAAAAAATGCCAACATGCTTAAGCGTTTGGCCCTGAGACTTATTGATGGTCATAACAAAGGCAAGTTTTACAGGAAATTGTCTATGTTTCAATTGAAACAGCAACCCTGTTTGAAATGGAGCCAAATCAATTCTTGGAATGACATGTATTTCACCTTTAGAGGAGCCAGTCAAAGACTTAGCTATTATGACATTATTTTTCAATTGGAGAACCTGTAGTCTTGTACCATTGCAAAGACCCCTTCTGTTGTTAAGATTTCTTAACAGCATAATAATTGTTCCAATATTTAACCTCAATTTGTGAGGTGGCATGCCAGAAGGAGGGACTATTTGAATGCCGTGGCAACTTCACCCCATTGGCTAGTACAGTTACGCAAGCAACCAATAAGCTATCGGCGACAGACACTTAAGCTGCATATAATAAAGATTAAATATTTATTAGTCTTATTTGTATTACCATTAAAAATGTGATTTGCAAAAGCTTTACTTAAAATCATGGGAATTTTGTGGTAAGGTAATTGAACAATTTTTGTAATTTCTTCATACACATATAAATCCACATACATAGGTATATACATATGTGCACACATACATATATGTGTGTATATATCTATATATACAGATATATATGTACATGTGTTTGGGATTTTATGACTTTGTTATTAAATCTTATTTAATTTCACTTTTCCTTTGACTTTACTTTTTTATTTTTATTATTGTTAATATTGATTTAATTCATCTATGACTTTGCTTTTCATTATCTTTAATCTTTTTTTTTTTATACAGAGAAAGAGAGAGAGATTCAGAGAGAGGGCTAGACAGGGACAGACAGACAGGAATGGAGTGAGATGAGAAGCATCAATTATGAGTTTTTCGTTGTGCATTATAACACCTTAGTTCATTGATTGCTTTCTCATATGTGCCTTGACTGCGGGCCTTCAGCAGACCGAGTAACCCCTTGCTCGAGCCAGCCACCTTGGGTCCAAGCTGGTGAGCTTTGCTCAAACCAGATGAGCCCACGCTCAAGCTAGCGACCTCGGGGTCTTGAACATGGGTCCTCTGCATCCCAGTCCAATGCTCTACCCACTGCGCCACCGCCTAGTCAGGCTATCTTTAATCTTTTTTGGTTCTGAAAAGGGCACATTAGATTTTTCCACTGAAATTTTATTTTTTATTGTTTTTCATTTATTGATTTGGTTATATATACTTTTATTTACTTTCTGTATGATTTTGCTTTTTTTATCTTAGTTTCATTTGATCTTGAGAGAGGTGTATTAAAGTTTCCCACTATCATTTTAATTATGTAGAATTCTTCCACTCTTTTTTTTTTTTTTTTTTTTACAGAGGCAGAGATAGACAGGGACAGACAGGAACGGAGAGAGATGAGAAGCATCAATCATCAGTTTCTCATTGCGCGTTTCTACTTCTTAGTTGTTCATTGATTGCTCTCTCACATGTGCCCCGACCGCGGGCCCTCAGCAGACCGAGTAACCCCCTGCTGGAGCCAGCGACCTTGGGTCCAAGCTGGTGAGCTCTTTGCTCAAGCCAGATGAGCCCGTGCTCAAGCTGGCGACCTTGGGGTCTCGAACCTGAGTCCTTCCGCATCCCAGTCCGACGCTCTATCCACTGCGCCACCACCTGGTCAGGCGAATTCTTCCATTCTTAATATTTAATATATATAACAGCTTGATTGAAATGTAATTTAAATGCCATACAGTTTATCCATTTAAAGTGTAAACTTTAGTGGGTTTTTGGAAATTTGAAAAGTTGAGGAACCATTAATTATAAAATCAACTTTAGAACATTTTTTATCACTCTATAAAGAAATCCCATACTCATTAGCAATCAAGTTTTAATTGTTTTTGCTTTATATATTTAGCTGTAATGTGCTTTTCTTATGCAGATTTATGTCTCCTCAATCTTCTTTGTAAATTTTGATTTTGTTTTATAATGTTTATTTATCCTGATTAGCACTTTTAACTTTAATTCTACCTTGTTTGATATTAATATTGCTTTTTCCTCTTTCTTTTTCCTTCCTGTAGTTTGTTGGATTATTTGCCTCCTGCTTATTTCCAATGTTTAAAAAAAATCACCTTATATAAGTATAATTTTTATAGGTGTGTTGTGAATTTCTGCCATTTGATGGGAGAATTTATTTGTTTACATTTAGTGAAATGTACTTGACTGATTTTCATTCATCATGATTTATGGTAATTATTTATTTTACATTGTTTTTTCTTCACATTTTTTTCTGTTTTGATCATGTTGAAACATGAATTTCATTTTGAAATTCTATATATACATAGAAATTGAATATATATTTATATTCTACCTTTGTAGTTACATGTTCTTTTCTACTTTACTATTTTATTATTATTAAGCATACAAACTTTTTCATGTGATGCAAATTAGATTTCTTGTCTTTTTTTATTATTTAAAAACAAAATATTGCTTATTTCCCTAAGAATGTAGTTTTTTCCTACTGACCCAGCTCCCTTTGAGAAGAGAACTTTATAAAGCTGTTACTTTTTATCTGGCCAGGCAATGGTGCAGCGAACAGAGTGTCGGACTGGGACGCAGAATACCCAGGTTCCAAACCCTGAGGTTGCTGGCTTGAGTATGGGCTCACCAGTTTGAGCACGAAATCATAGACATGACCCCATGGTTGCTGGCTTGAGCCCAAAGGTTGCTGGTTTGAGCCCAAAGTCACTGGCTTGAGCAAGGGATCACTTGCTCTACTGTAGTTCTCTGCCCCCGGTCAAGGCACATATGAAAAAGCAATCACTGAACAACTAAGGAGCTGCAATGAAGAATTGATGCTTCTCATCTCTCTCCCTTTATGCCTGTCTGTCCCTATCTGTTCCACTTTCTATCCTTGTCAAACGCACACACACACACACACACACACACACACACACACACATCAAAAAATAAAAATAAAAAAAGAGAGAGAAAGAAAGCTGTTACTTTTCTTCTTTCCCCCTCCAGCCATTTCTCCTCAGCTTCCTAACATCTGGGTTTTACTGAAATTGTTTAGTTCCAGATTATGAATAAAATTTACCTCACAGTTGTCAATACTTTCTCTTTTCCTCTATTTCAGTAATCTATATTTATATTTACAGTACAAATTTACAGATAATCTTTTATTATCATTTATCTATATATCCGTATCTCCATTGGAATGTGTGTGTGTGTGTGGCAAGGTTCATTGCTCCTCATTTTCCTCAGGTGTTTTACTGAGTGGTATGGTTTCTCTGAATCTTTGCTAAATGTCTTGGATGGGTAATAAATTCTGAGATTTAACTTTTCTTGGCTAAATCTGCTTTTATTAACAAGAAAGTTTTATTAGCAATCACTATCATCTAGCTTCTAGAGTTGCAGATAGGAAGAATATTTTTTTAAAAAGTTGGGTTTTTTTAAAAAATTAATTTTTATTTCTTGCAAAATCTTGCAAAAAGACTTTTTCTTTTTAAGCCTAAGTTGTTTTTATCTCTGTGTTTCAGAAATTTATCCAGCTGCACCTAGATGTCTGTGTGTGTGGTGTGTTTTTTCTTACCAATCCTGTCTATAATCTGTGCCTTGTGTACCATTAGATTTAGGATTTTCTATAGTTCGAGGGGAAATTCTCTCTGTTCTTGGTTTAGTTATAGTTCTTTCTCCATTGATTCTTTTTTTCCATTCTAAATCACACCGTTTTTAGAGATCGTACTTTTTCATGAGTTGTCCTACTAAATTTGTTCATTATGAATGGAAAGATCGGAGACAAATATCTGTAATACAAGGGAATATCTGTTATTTTATAAAAAAAAAAAGGCACAAAATGTGCTTTGGTATTTGAAAGGCAAAAGTAACTGGGTGTTAGAGTGTACTTTTCTGATACTTTACATTTTAAATGTAGTTTTTGGGTGAAAAAAGTATTCCACAGTTCTCAGTGTTTGGCTTCATCTCCATTATTCCAGTGTTTCTCACTATTAAAATTTATATACTGTGTATATTTTAAAGCCTAATTGAACATAGCTTCAAAACATACAAACTGTAAACTTTAGCATTACAAGTATTTTTGTGCCTGAAGAAGTTACTAAACTCCTAATAATACCTATCCCTTTGGATATTCAAGAATTAATCTGAAATATATTAGAAGGTTTCCCCTGTTAACATGCTTAGCAAATTCTTTGTTAGGTCAAAACTATTAAAACCTTGTTTTTTGAATCTGAATGTGTCCTGTTAGCTTTAAGTATCTAATCAAATTTTAAAAACTATAAAGACAATTAATTTTAGTTCACCCACACTTAGAAATAGATAGGACATATGCGGTATTTTTTTTAGAAGAGGGACAGAGTTGCCACAAATGCAGCCAAAGGAGGAGTATTATATGCCTCTAAAATAGTGGAAAATCACTGTTTAACCCAGGCCAGGCTCTTCCACCTCTGTGGTTCTTCACATTCCATTCCTGTCCATCTGGCATTGCCTTTTCCTTCCTTGTTGGCCTTCTGAACAACTGCTTTTTCTCAAGTAGTAGAAAAAGTACCCTTCAAACATTATTTCCCTGAAGAAAGAAACAGCCATTTTTTCCCTATAACTCTGTAGGTTTACCTATATGACTCCGTTATAGCTCAGTCACATTATAATTTAATTATCTGCAGGGGCCCATGTGAGAAAAGAATGTGGTTAGCTATCTTGGTATCCTTAATGTGGCACTGTTGTAGCTTTAAAAACATGATTATAGTCATCAAACATATACTTAGATAAATGTTTTGTTTCTGTGAATGAAGTCTTAGTCTCCATGTGGCAGGTATTATGCTAGTGATGGATATGCAGATGTAAATGGGATAAGGTCTCTGTCTTTAAGAAGTGCACTATGTGAAGTCACATGAATGGCAGATGAAGGACAAAAGATTCATATCATGAATGAACAAACTGTTTTATTTACAGTTGTAGGATATCACCATTTAGGCTATTCATTTTTTCTTTAGAGGTGAATTAACAGTAACTTAAAATTCTGACTTCTAACTTTCCTGTTAATAAAAGCAGTTTTGTCAGAAGTTTGTCTATTGAGGAAATGTATTCTTATAGACCTAAATGTCAAGCTGTCATGCTGTCTTGTGATAGAGGAGATGAGCATTGTCTATATGTTTCAGGTGATTTACTGTACGTGGGAAGTTTGCGTCAGTCGTAGGTGGAACCTGAGAGTGAGAACTCCACCAGTAGTCTGAGCTGAACTACTTTCTTCGTGCTTTCTACATTTTGAGCTAAAGTTTAAAATAGAAATCTTGGCTCTTGGTTCATAGTATATTTTCAAAAGTTGAAGTCATCTTTCCCTAGTTTTAATTTTTAAAACTCTAAGAATTTTCTTCTTTTCCCATCTTGTACAGTTTAATGATTACCAGAACAACAATTTTTTTATTAGTTAATTGCATATTGTGGTTTATATGGAATTACCATTTATAACATTTGGTTGTAATATTCAAAATAATTCAGTTGTTCTTTATTGATACAAGTCACTTTTCATCCTAGTAGACTTTTTATTTGAGAACTAACAATCCTTCCACTTTAAAGTACAGAAGTGCTTTTTAAGGCAGCAGGATTTCTAGTTGACAGAGTCCTATATTCACAGAATAGTTCTTGTTGCTTCTAATGAATTTACTTGTTGCTTTTTGGAAGATTCTTTGGAATTTTGTCATTGGAAATAGACATAAGCACATAAACTTACTGTATTATATTTATACCTGTGTTCTTTACTTAATTAACTGTGAAGGTATTTTTAATGTTATGAAAAATGCAAGTTAGAAGAAATTCTATTTTTCTTTTTTGTGCATAATGACCCTAAGTCCTTTTAAGATACAACTCTTCAAAGTATAGAAGCCATCCATGGAATATTTTCAATGACAAAGACAGACAATATAAAATTTGATTTATTCTGAATTTAGCTTATAATTAGAATTGTTAATGAATTCATTGAGGTGACATTGGTTAATAAAATTATATAGGTTTCAGGTGGACAATTCTGTAATACATCATCTGTCTATTGTATGGTGTGTTTACCATCCCCAATTAATTAAAATTTTTAATGGTGACGAAGAACATTATGTTTGAAGGAATATCAAATTAATTTGTGTGTATTAGGATTTTTTTAGTTATAATATAGTGATGTTGATGTAAGGTTTTTGCATAGGAAGAAGTTTTAGTGAAGGAATTTTCAGACAGATAGTAATCAAACCAGGGAAGTGTGGCTTTATATGCTGAGAGAGAAAGGGAGATTTAGGAGGAAGAATGATCAGAAGAATTAAATTAAAGGATAAACAACCAACTAGGTTAACTTAAAGAAGGACAAAACAGTATGTACTGGTTTCAGTAATTATCAACACAGTTTCAGTGGAGCAGTTGGAGCAGCAGCCAAATCGCAGTGAATGTCATCTATCTTGTTTCCTCCCACACTGGCAAACTAGACAGATAAATGCCATTATTATCAATTTTGATTGGTATTATTATTAGTGAATGCAACATATGTTAAAGGGCAGGCTTGTAACATGACAATGTGAGATGAGTGATGACTGATGTTTTTATTTTAATGGGTGACTTTTTCAGCTTGTCTTGGAATATTGAATCTATGAAACTACAATTTATGTGAAATGGCTTCTTAATGAAGTGATTCTTTTTCACTTCAATTTTTACTTTTTTTCTATTTCACTTTGATTATAAGAAGTACTTTGTCAAACTGGCTTCTTAACTTGGCTACCACAGTATTTAGACTTTATGGTAAGCTCTCAAAAAGAGTTTTTGATGATTATTTTACTCAATTTGTTAACTAATATTGTTGACTGTTTTATTCTCTCACTCCTGGATAGAGAGAACCCTTAGAGAATAGTAGGTAGGGATAGCGGACCAAGCCATAGACAGCCTAGACCGTTCTGCACTGTAACAGGACACTACTAAAGTGACTTTTTGTCTCTTCCCAGTCCTGCCTAATTTTCAGGACCTTTTTATAAGATAGACTAGACTAAGCAAGGGAATAGTAATATGTAACTACATGTTTGGATTTTAACTGTTGAGGAGGGAAAAACATCCTTTATTCTTCTAGGTTTTTCTGGCTGGTGTAAGAATTAGATTGACATGAGGCAGATTCACAGAAAAACCAATTTAATTGTCTATACTAGGAATCCATAAGAATATGGGGCCCACAGATGGTCTGCAATTGTGGCTTCTGAGCTGTTCTGAACTAAGGGGAGGGGTAGGAGTCTAGTACATCAGAGGAGAGGCAGGAAGTTTACATGGAGATGGAAAAAACAAATACTTCCTGGGTGATGGGGAGACAATGGGATACAGAGAGGACTTTGGTCTCTCTTTTCTTTGTAGTTATCTCTGATGAAAGCAACTCCTGGACCAGGCTATCTATCTAAATTATTTTAGGCAGTTAAGGGGAGGTACTAAGCCCTTCCTGAGTCTTTTGTTTCTTGAAATAATAAGCCTAAAATAATCCTCATAACAAAGAGACATATTTTAGGGTGGCAAAATCTTGCCTCAATGGTGGATCTACTTGATCACAGTGCCTCTGTTTTTAATCACTACAAAATGCATTGTGTGTATCTGTGGTTCTATGTATTTATATATATGTATTTTTCATTATAATTACATTACTCTAAGGTAGAAGGTTTTTTTTGTTGTTGTTTTTTGTTTTTGTTTTTTGCCACATCTATGAGTGAGTTGGAACTTAGAAAACTTAACAAAAACCTTTAACTCGCCCTGGCCGGTTGGCTCAGCGGTAGAGCGTCGGCCTAGCGTGCGGAGGACCCGGGTTCGATTCCCGGCCAGGGCACACAGGAGAAGCGCCCATTTGCTTCTCCACCCCTCCGCCGCGCTTTCCTCTCTGTCTCTCTCTTCCCCTCCCGCAGCCGAGGCTCCATTGGAGCAAAGATGGCCCGGGCGCTGGGGTTGGCTCCTTGGCCTCGGCCCCAGGCGCTAGAGTGGCTCTGGTCGCAACATGGCGACGCCCAGGATGGGCAGAGCATCACCCCCTGGTGGGCAGAGCGTTGCCCCATGGTGGGCGTGCCGGGTGGATCTCGGTCGGGCGCATGCGGGAGTCTGTCTGACTGTCTCTCCCTGTTTCCAGCTTCAGAAAAAACAAAACAAAACAAAAAAAAAAACCTTTAACTCTGGTGAAACTCCACTCTCGTCTGTTCTTACTTTTGTAGGTGAAAGTATGCAAAGCACTCCACAGTTGTGCCAATTTTGATTTCTTGTTTTGTCTCTTCCTCGGGTCTAGCTGACCTACAGTACTTCCCCTGAGATTTCTAACTTAAGCTCTTCTATTTACTCTAGATAACCTGATGCCTTTCCTCACTTATATACCTTATAGCTACCTGTATGAAGATCTCTTAACAATGAGGGAACTCATTAAGGAAAATATATTATTTGTATGAATTATAGCAAATGGAGTAAGACATTGAAAAGAAAAGTTAGATTAGCAGCATTTTAAAAGTATTGCTCCAAGGGGTTTGAAGAAAGAGGAGTAAATATGTGCATCACAGAAGATTTTTAGGACAGTGAAACTACTCTGGATGACACTATAGTGGTAGACATATGTTGTAATATATTTGTCAAAACCTAAGGAGTACAATATCAAGAGTGAATGCTAATGTAAACTATGGACCTGGGTGATAATGTTGTGTTGTGTAGGTTCATTGATTGCAACAAATGGACTGCTGTAGTTCACTATATTGATAGTGGCAGGGGGTGGGGGCTGTGTGTGGAGAAAGATAAGGCACAGAGAAAATATGTTCTACATTCTGCTCAATTTTGCTGTGAATCTAAAACTGCTCTATAAAATAAAACTTATTAAAAACAAACAAACAAACAAACAAACAAAAGAGTTTATGTTCATTAACATTTTGGAATCATCCAGAAGATGAAATTGACTTTCTCTGACTCAGAATGAATGCATTAACCTAGTTGGGAAATTTGTGGACCTCAAGTGTTTCACTGACTAGCTACCTCCTTTGGTAAATATTAAAAAGGTATAAATTCAATTACTTATATTTCTCACTAACATTTGCTTCCCATTTACCTCTAGGTTTGAAGTTTGAAGAAATTCAAGAAAGATTCGGTGAGGAGTTCTTTAATACATGCTTTGATGAGAATGAGAGAGTCCTTCGAGCTGTAGGCGGCACGTTGCAGGACTTTTTTAACGGCTTTGATGCTTTGTTGGAACACATTAGAACTTCTTTTGGGAAACAGGCCACTCAAGAGTCCCCATCATTCCTATGCAGAGAGCTCCCTGAAGGTACTCTGATGCTCCACTACTTCCACCCTCACCACACCGTGGGCTTCGCGATGCTTGGGATGATTAAGGCTGCAGGGAAGAAGATCTACCGGCTGGATGTGGAAGTGGAACAGGTTGCAAATGAGAAAGTGTGTGCTGACGACTCAAACCCAGGCAACTGTAGCTGTCTTACCTTCCTTATCAAAGAATGTGAAAATTCTAATATCACCAAGAACCTTCCACAGGGGACGTCCCAAGTTCCTGAGGACCTCAGAATTAGCATCAACACCTTCTGCAGAGCCTTCCCCTTCCATTTGATGTTTGACCCCCACATGTTGGTCCTTCAGCTGGGGGAAGGGCTGAGGAAGCAGCTCCGATGGGACACTCACAAAGCGCTCAAGTTTGAGGACTGCTTCGAGATTGTTTCTCCAAAGATTAATGCCACCTTTGAAAGGGTCCTGCTGCGACTATCCACCCCGTTTGTGATTAGGACCAAACCTGAGGCTTCTGGCACTGAAAATAAAGACAAGGTAAGTGGCCATGAACTTGAGAGGGGTGATGGGAACTAGAAGAGTACATAATTATTTCAGTAAATTACATTCTGGCTATACTAGTAATTATTTAGGCAAGAGAGCTTAAAGTGCCATTTAGAAAATTACTGGTCCCTGAATGTATGTAATAAGATTTGGCCTTATTCCCAGCCATTTTGCATAGTGTTTGCCTCTTTCATTAATTTATTTTAGCATTTAAAAAGAAGAAATTTATTAATACTAGCCATAGTAATTACAAAAATGATAAGACTCATTAAAAATCTGATGCTGTAAATCCATAAATTTAAGTCAAACTGTGAGAGAAATGGTAAGACTGGTTTCAGCATTGTGGGACTTGCTTGCCTCATCCTTAAGTAAATGTAGGTCAGGAGCTAGCTATACTGTGAATACGTTGTGTTCTCAATTTCATAATCTAGGAACATCTGGTTCACATTCTAGTTTTGTCTTAATATGAAGAATCATGTCTTTTTTAAAAGTTGGAAATGAGCCTGACCTTTGGTAGCACAGTGGATCAAGCATTGACCTGGAATGCTGAGGTCGCCGGTTCAAAACCCTGGGCTTGCCTGGTCAAGGCACATATGGGAGTTGGTGCTTCTTCTTCCTCCCCCCCCTTCTCTTTCTCTCTCTGTCTCTCTTCTCTAAAATGAATAAATAAAAATAATTTAAAAAATAAATAAAAGTTGGCAATGAAATGATTATTTCTGGAGTTCAAATAAATTTTAGCATTGAAATAAAGACTCATTTCCTTAGAACATGTATACTCCTTGAGAGAATACAGTGAACACCAAGAAACTTTATTGTGAATTTCTTTGAAACCCTTTTGGGAACATCTGGGTTATGTATTATAAGTAAATAACAAAAAGACAACAGAAATACATCTTAAAATAGTTGCATTTAAACAAATATCCTCAGGTGAATATTTTCTAGAAAAAAAGTTAACATTAAAATAAGTAATAAAATATAAAGAAAAATGAGCCATTACTATTTCAATGAGAGCCATTCTGAAAGGTGTGAGGTGGTATCTCATAGTGGTTTTAATTTGTATTTCTCTGATGATTAGTGACGTTGAACATATTTTCATATGCATATTGGCTATTTGTATGTCCTCTTTGGAGAAGTGTCTATTCAGTTAACCATTACTATTTTAAACTCGGTAATATACTTTCAATGATTAAAAGGAAAGCTAATGTTAATTGCCAGAGTAGACATTTGATTGTACACTTAGTTTTCAATAGAGATTCTTTTCAATATTTTGTATCAAGATAGATGAAGTTCTGTTAGGCTTGTTCCCAAGCAGTTTGAGAGATCTGTTGGCTTTTGAAATGAATAGGCTTGCAGAAACATTCAAAAACTCAGTGGCTGAATAATCTACACATTCTAGAGTGTTATCAATAACAAAAGAGAGAGAGAGAGAGAGAGAGAGAGAGAGAGAGAAATAGTTTCCTGAAAACAGAGTCAGAGACTTTTTTTTTTTTTACAGGGACAGAGAGAGAGAGAGTCAGAGAGAGGGATAGATAGGGACAGACAGACAGGAACGGAGAGAGAGATGAGAAGCATCAATCATCAGTTTTTCATAGCGACACCTTAGTTGTTCATTGATTGCTTTCTCATATGTGCCTTGACCATGGGCCTTCAGCAGACCCAATAACCCCTTGCTTGAACCAGCGACCTTGGGTCCAAGCTGGTGAGCTTTGCTCAAACCAGATGAGCCCGCACTCAAGCTGGCGACCTCGGGGTCTTAAACCTGGGTCCTCCGCATCCCAGTCTGACACTCTAGACACTGCACCACCACCTGGTCAGGCCAGAGACATTTTTGATGATTTTAATCCTCATTTGTTTCTAATTAATTCATTTTTATAATTTTTTAATTCAATGGAAAAATTTTAAACAAAATATTTGAGAAAGATAAAAGGATGCACATTTCAGTATTACTAAATCAGGTGATTTAGGAAAAATCATTCAGTGTTGTTTTCATCATATAAGTACAGTGATTTGAAAACATCTAAGGAAAAACCTGAAGATTTGCACACTGTTGGGCAGATAAAATATATTATGCTCACTTTGTTAAAGATGGCGGTGCCCACGTGGAAGCCCGTCACCCAGGTGATGGTATTGGTTTCCCTTTGTGCTTGGGATGGGCGTGATTATATTAATGTGTGTTGGGGGCAGGCTGGGTTTTGGGACTGGGGCTTGGTTTTGGGACTAAGCCTTTCCCACCCTTTTTGATGTGGGGTGGTGCACTCTCATGAGGAATCCCATTATGCCTCAGATAAGTGACTTTGTATTAGAGACTTCCCTATTTTGTATATTGGATTAAAGGTGTTGGTTTCTGCACTATAAAGTGGGGCAGACCAGGAGCTTGCTTTCTCTTGGTTCCTGAGATTAGCATTAGAGAGGAGAGCAGAGAAAGGCCACATGGAGGAGGCCAGGAGAAGCTGCCAAGATGATGGAGTGCTGAGGGAGAAGCCAGTTTGTGCAGAGAGAAGGAGATGGGGAACAGAGGTGAATAAGTCTGGTGAGCTAGAAACCTTTGATTCTAGGAAACTCAGATAAGTCAGTAGCTTTGTGAGCACTGAATGAGTGGGTTTTGGAGCCCAGTGTGTGTTTTACTTGCCCACCGGGTACAAGCTAGGAGTAAAGCTAATGGCCCACCAGTTCTTGGCTCCATTGTTTTATTACCGTCTGTCCGAATCTAATGTGAACCTGCATGGGCCAGGTGGCTGTGATGGTGGCCGTGGCTACTGGCCTTACACACACATTTAGATATTTTAATTTGAAAAATTTTGTTATTTCTATTTGATTATTCATAATGTTTTAAATAATGTTTTTCACATATGCAATATATATATATATGTATATTCAAAAATTGGTGCCCATTTTGAAGCTCTTTGGATTGGGAGAAAGTTGTTAAGTGAGTATTTTTGTCCATATTTGTAGTTGTGTTAAAACTGGAATTATTCCTTGTAACACAGGGAATATTAAATCTATTGGTTCTGTTTTACAGAAAGTACAATGTTTGGCAGCATGAAGTTAATATTTTTGGAAATGTGCCTGAAGTAGAATATATTATTACCAATGTTAATTGCTTTATATTTTTTGGTAGAGTTGAGAAAAATTAATTCAATTTAAAGTTATTGCTTCAGATCCCTCCCCCCCTCTCTATTTCATCTGGCTTGTATTTATATTTAATTTGTATACCAGGGTAAGAAATAGACATAATGAAATGATGACTCAAATGTCAAGGTCCCCTGCCAGTTCCAGTAATAAGGGACTGTGCTCATTGAGAAGATGTAATTATAATTTAAACATGTTAGAGGCAGTTTAAAAATAAAGCAATAGGCAGGACTTTTAGTTAAAATAAGGATCACAGTCTTGTCACCCTATGTTTATATTTCTGTTTACTTACCTGGGTATACCAGAGTGGGATATTTGGGAGGGCTACAACTGGCCCAAATAGAAACCATAGTCAATAAATTGTGGCATGGAGTCTTATCTAGATGAGCAATATAATAATTTTTGAATTATTATGTTGCCAAATTCCTAATTTGTGGTTTCTTAAAACATGGAAAAAAGAAAATCAGGGTAAAAATTATTTTTCTATTTATAAATTTAACCTTGATATTCATTGTTTTTCCATAATAGATGTTCCTTTTTTTTTTTTTTTTTTTTTTTTACAGAGACAGAGAGAGTCAGAGGAATAGACAGGGACAGACAGGAATGGAGAGATGAGAAGCATCAATCATTAGTTTTTTGTTGCGCGTTGTGACACCTTAGTTGTTCATTGATTGCTTTCTCATGTGTGCCTTGACTGCGGGCCTTCAGCAGACCAAGTAACCCCTTGCTCATGCTAGTGACCTTAGGTCCAAGCTGGTGAGCTTTTTGCTCAAACCAGATGAGCCCACATTCAAGCTGGCAACCTTGGGGTCTCGAACCTGGGTCCTCGGCATCCCAGTCCAATGCTCTATCCACTGCTCCACCGCCTGATCAGGCAATAGATGTTCTTTTTAATAAATAACTCCATGTTGTCTAATGTTTCTAATTCTTTAGT